>NC_030854.1:17449602-17461323 GCF_000208745.1 Theobroma cacao | reverse complement strand
ATGCTTTTGATGGTAATTGTTTACTCACTGAGATTATGTAATCATAATCTCACCCCTCTTCCTATCCATTTTTCAGGCTCAGGACAATTTGTTGATAGTTGATTAAGACGAGAATTAATCTCAAAGTTGCATCCTAGAAAGTAAGGGTTCGTAGCCCTACATCTTCTTAGTCAGTTGGAGGCCCAAGTGTCACTGTAAAAGTAATTTTATTCTTCAGTTATTTGATTTAAAGTATGTATGAATATATTTAGCTTTTACACCATGTTTTTGGCGAGTTTCGGTATTTTCAAAGAAAAATGACGAAAATGCCCTTGTGAGCCAGAAAGTAATATTTTATTGTTTTGGTTTGGAAATGACTTATGATTTTTTTGAAATGTGAGATTTAATAACTGTCACTCATTGAGGAGATGCGAAAGTTGATGCTAAGCCTTGCGGGGTTTCGATCGACATTCGGGGTAATGAGTGCCTATCGGGATGTCACGACGGTTGTCACGGGCTCGATGGGAGTTTCGGGTCGTGACATTTTAACTTTTAGGGACTTAATTAAAATAGTTTAATTAAGATTAAGGTTAATATTATAAATAGTTATAATATTAGAACCTTAATTGCAAACATGACGAAATGAAATTAATTTGATTTTAATTTACAAGGACTAAATTAAAAGGGTTTAATTAAGTGTCGAGTCAATATTATAATGGGTTATAATATTGGGCCCTTAGTTTCAATTATGAGAGTTGTTTAACCTAGGTATAAATATCACTTTAAACTACTCACATATGACTATGAAAACCTAGTTGTCAGAAACAACTAAAAATTCTCTAGTCGCCTCTTGTGGTTGAGAAAAAAATCTTGTGATGAATTTCTCTAGAGTGATCCGGCTTCTAGTTTGTGTGAAGAAAAGGACAATTGCTGTCCACTATTTTAGAATAGAGAGTAGTTAAAAGCTCCTACCTTGCTGAAGGTTCAAGTGCAATTATGTGGGTACCGTTGGAGGCCAAACGCTTGGGTGGCTTGGGCTCTTCCTCACTTTGTGGTGTAAACGAGCTTGAGTCAAAATAAGAGTAGTGCCGTATCTTCTCTCAATCAAGAGGATTTGCCATCGTGATTACAACATCACTTGGCTAGGTAATATTTTGTTTACTCTTCTTAAATTTTGTTTGTATTAAAACCGTTAAGGTGATCCATCGGTGGTGGCATGGCATGGTAAGTTTAAATTTTATTTTTCATTGCGTATGATAATTGTTATCTCTTATTTTCATGCCATTCCAGCAGCTTTATGTTCACCATGCTTTGATTTAATATTTAAACCTCATGCAAAGGTTTTACATCATGAATTCTTTCAAACAAATTTATAACATTGCCATGATTTGTTTCAAAATGGATTTAAAATAAGCTTTTGAGAACCCAATTTGGTTATAAAAGGTTTTGTCAAATCGGGAAATTCGAGAATAGGTCGAATGTCACATCAGAATAATGTGACCCTTGTGCACAAGTGAGCTTTAGCTAGAGAACCTTTAGTTCGCTGACAGGTTGTTAGACGTGCCTAAGCCATTGTTTGTGTTATATACGTGGCAAGGCCACAAGATAGAAAATTTGAATGTTAAAAACATATGAATATATAAACAATTTGAACTCAAATGGAACATTTTTGCCTTACATAAATACCAAAGAATTGTGACATAAAGTAACCATTTCATGTAATATGTCAAAACCAGCGCAATTAAAAGATTTCTACCGTCGAAATCATTTAGTGTCCTTTACTCAAAATCGAACTAACATAAGCACTCACGCTCCCATAAAATCAAGCAATGTCAATGCTTATACACAAGCATATGAACGAACTTATGCTTAAGGTATTAAACACAAAACCTTCGTATAAATAAGGGAGTTGCAAAAAAACTAGTATTTCTCACCATGCAAAAGAATACGTATTTGAAAATCCAAAGAGATATCACTATCAAGTAGGTAATCATAAATAATCAACCCGTGGACTCGCTTCCACATAATAACATTCGGGAGGCTCCCTATAATACCCCGTACTTTGATATGGTGATTAATAAAGCTTATTGGATGCCAATTGAGGCATAATAAGGTATTTTGGGTACCAAAGAGACAAGAGAAAATTTTTGGAATAAAATAATATTTTATTAATAAAGTAATATTAAAATATTAATATTTTACTCAGTCTAGAAAATTTTCATGAAGAATGAGTATATGGTCAATCTAAGTGGGGAAGAAGAAGAATGAGAAAATTTCAAAGGAAAATGACATTAATGGGGCCGCATGTCTTTATGAAGTAAAGATAGCGCGGGTAAATAAATATTTTAAATATTATGGTGATACCGCGTTGGAGTACAACTTCGATTATTTGGTTGTACACATGTAAAAGAAGAAAGATAGATAGAAATTAGAATTTAAATCGTGTCAGAAGGGTTAAATTGTAAAAGTGGAAAGTTGAAGGATTTATAGATGAAATTTTAATATTTTGAGGAAATAAAATAAATAGTAATAAAATAAATAATAAAATTATAAGGAAAAAGGAAGAATTGGGAGGTTGTGGATGGGAATGAAAAAAAGTCAAAATAGAGGTAAAATGAGATAAAGATGAGGAAAAAAATATATAATAAGAAGATAAAGGAATGGAGGTGGCGGCATGGGAAAGTTATTTCCAAGAACTTGTCATGAGCTTTAAAGCATGAAATAGTTGAAGAAAGGTCAAAGAAAGCATGGGTTCTTGGGGTAGCTGCCTATGTGACCAAATGGAGATAAATGATAAGATAAAATAATAAAAGAAATGAAAGTAAAGAAAGAAAAATGATGGAAAAAGGTGACATGTAGGAATCCACCCATGGTGGCAAGAAATACAATAAAGGAAGTCAATTTTTTTAAGCTAGGCATTTGTGAAGTCCGACCATTGAGAAAAAAAAGAAAAGTCAAAGTCAGTTGCGAGGGAAAAGCCGACTATTTGAAGAAGAAAGAGAAGAAAGGTGCTGCTGACCGACGGGAGAGAGGAGAAGAAAAAAGAGAGAAAGAAACGAGAAAGGAAGAAAGAAAGAAAAAAAAAGAAGAAAAAGTGGGCATAGCCCAATAAGAAAAGAATGGGCATAGCCCAATAAGAAAAGAATGGGCATGGCCCAATATGAAGAAATGGGAAAAGCCCATGGAAAGGGCCCAATAGCAACAAAGAAAGAAAAGTCCAAAAGAGAATAAAGGTGGAGACTTGGGCTTGGGCTAAGCTAGCCCAAATAGGTAAAAATTTCCTTGCTTTTATTGGGCTTGTTATGAAGTTGGATTATTTGGGGCTAGCCCACTTGTTTAGTTAAATTTTGGTTATTAGTGATATGAATTAAATTAAAATTACTTTAATACAATATTTAAGAATTCTTTTGTGATGTGTCATAGGACTAAAGTAAAGAAGAAAATATGAAATTTATGAATAATGCTCAAGTGAAGTTAAGAAATTTTAAATGATTCGTTGTGAAGAATTATTGTTGTCGAAGGAATTTATTTGCATAATTTAGTTGAAAGTGTTAAGTTGAGTGGTATAATAATTGGATAGATTTGAAATGACTGTGATTGCCATAATTATAGTTAATACTGTGGAAATATATGATGGATTTGGGCGAAAATTATTTAGAAAGGTTGAAGTAGGCACATGACATCACAAATAAGTTATCGGAGATATAAAATAAGGAATTACATAAGCAACTAATATAAGTAATTTTAGTAAAAATGTATTAAGATGTGAGTTAATTGAAGATGGTTTCATGGTAAGATGAAAAATATAAATTTGAGTAAGGATTAATTGATTGAAGTGCTGCCCGTATACATATGTAATTAAATATATTGAGTTCGTATTATTGCTAGAAAGTGTAAAGATAAGGTTAGAGTACTGTGGTGGCGTGCCGGAGTAAATAATAAATGATCGGCCAATGAAAATAGTTAGAAACACCTCCAAGCAAATAGCAATTTAATATCTCATTGTTGCCAGGTGAGTGAACTTGCATTAAAATGTTTTGGGATATACACGTTATGTTTGATTGAATCCTCTAAAATGTTTTATTGGTTTTTCTTCAACAACTTGCACGAGGTGAGGTACCATTGTGCATAATATGGATAGTGTGATGAATTCATATGTTTCGGTATAATATGGATATATATATGTATATACTATGTCATAAATGGTACCATTGTGTGACAAAAGCAACCGTGCATGTGCTAGGTGAGGTGCACTTGCCGGTGATGATAGTGGTGAAAGGGATGGATGTTGACACTACTCGTGTGCACAATGTGGGGGGATGTACACGATGGCATTATTTTGTGCACGATGTGGGCGGATGCACACGATGACTCTGGCTATGTGCACGATGTAGGGGGATGCACATGAGCTGGGTGAGATGGGGTGTCCGGCTATGTGCACGATGTGGGGGGATGCACATGAGCTGGATGAGATGTGGTCATATACTAGTTGATATATGCTTAAATATATGTATATGCAATAGAAAGATTATGATTATAATATGTGATTATATGGCATAATGAATCTTGAAAATTTCACATTTACTTGTGAATTGATTTTATTGCAGCAAGAAACATTCTGTTTATAATGCCTTGCTTGGATGATTGCTAGAAATTTCCTCTCTTTCTAATTTCATGTTGAATATGGTTCATTCATCATTAAATGATTTAATAACCAGGGGTTAAATGGAGGGATTTTAATAAGAACTTGAACTAAGTTGTATTGTTTTCGAACTTAAGTGCATCATGATTTCTAAACTTCCTTAACGTTGCTTGTTCCCTTCCTATGTTCACTTACTGAGTTTATACTCACATTTTTAAACTTCACGTTTTAGGTTTTTCTGAGTCAAAGGTGATTGGATCCTAGGACGAGGTGTTCCTCCCTATCCATTGCTCGGTAGGTTTACCCTAACATTCAATGTTAGCAACCGTACCCAGAGTCACTCTACTAACGATCAAGGTCCAATTATGTGTATATGAATACTTGATGTGAAATGTTAAGATTCATTTGTTAATCTATTTATGAATATATTGGTGGATGATGCCATTATGAATGTATGATTGGGTTTCATGAATCATTTTCAAAGAAACAGTATTTGAACATTTTGAGCTTTGGATTCTAAAGGAATAAGGATTAATGTATAAGATCAATAAAGTAGGCTTGCTTGGGCTTAATGGGCTGAGCCCATTGGGCCCTTGAGCCAATCATAGACCGAAAATTGGGCTGTGACACTCCCCTCCACCAGATTCCCACAGCCATGGTAGTCTCGACAATGTTGATCGACATTGGAGAAATCATGTGGTTGCAACCACGTATATCAACTCGTGCCCTAGCCACGTATATCAACTCGTGGCCTTGCCACGTATATATCACAGACCATAGCCTAGCCACGTATATATCACAGACCATAGCCTAGCCACGTCTAACAGCCTGTCGGTGACCCAAAGGTTCTCTAGCTAGAGCTCACTTGTGCACAAGGGTCACACTATTCCGATGTGACATTCAACCTACTCTCGAATCTCTCGGTTTGACAAAACCATTTATAACCAAATTTGGGTTTTTAAAAGCTTATTACCAACCCATTTCAAAAACAAACCATGGCAACGTTATAAATCCATTTGTAAGAATTCATGATGTAAAACCTTTGCATGAGGTTTAAGTATTAAATCAAGCATGGTGAACATAAAGCTTATTCATGAATGCACATCACACAGACAAGTAAGGCACGTTTTGACATAAACCGTGGTAAAGAGCTTGTTTTTTTATTTCTAAAACCCTTTACATGTATAGCTTATATATATATATAAAACGTTTAAAAACATGGCATCCACAAGTGCCTAGCATTCTACCAACATATGCTATCCACAATTATGAGTACAATCCAATTGCAAATCAATTTAGAACTCGCCTACTGGAACTAACAACTCATGTTATCCACAATTTCATTTAAAGAAAACCGGCAACGTTTATTATACGTAAGTCATATAATTTATGGAACTTTTAAAAATAGGCATCCCCTAAACACCTCACAGTGGCGGAATGCTACTTCGCCATTGATTGGGTGCGTCTTTAGCCAATTTTACTTGTCGGTCACCCGTCACCTCCTGCGATACACCACCACAGCTATCCTTCCTCACTCATACACTTCTTAGCAACAAATTAAACTTAATATACTTAGTGAACGTCACCACAATTCGACTCATACTTGCTACCCTATATACCGCATTCTTAGTTCTCTTTATTTTCAAGAATCCCTCACAATAACTGACCTCTCTCATTATGTCTACTTCCGTGTTTATATTCAATTGTACACATATATGGGCAGTACCTTAATCAATGAATCTTTAATCTAAATTCACATTTTTCCACCCTTATCATTCACAATAATCTAACATGCAATCTATGAACTTTCAACTAACCAATCCAATATAACATAGCATACCCACATTGCATGCTTACCTTTCGATTTATCTTGAACTCCACATGCAACTTAATAACTCCTCACATCCTCAGTCACCATTGCTGCCACAAGCACAAATAATCAATACATATTTCTTTTTTTTTTTCCTTTCCATTTGTGATCTCAAGGTTAAAAACACTTACCCATCATTTGTCTTGCTTTAAATCACTATACTTCTAAGATTAACCCACATGCATGCACCTCGATTCTTTGAATCCTTAAAGATCCTTGTTACCACAAGCATATTCTCACATCACAACTGGTTCACAAGGCATGCATTCAAGCAAAATGACAGCTTTCACCTTCCTTACCCTTGAATCACTAAGCCGAACCACTAATTTTTTTTCTTTAAGCTTCAACAATGGCGTATGGGAAAAAACCTTTTGGTTTTTCTCCAACTTCTCCAAGTCGACCTCTCTTTCTTTCTTTCCTCTCCTTTCTCTTTTCTTCTTTCTCTTTGCCTTCTTCTCGAGTGAATCTCTTAAGGTCGATCTGTTCTCTCGTTTTCCTCTCAAAGTCACAGTTTTCCCCAGCCTTTCCCCACCTTTCTCTTCTTTATTTTATTCCTCACTTCTCATTGGACCAATTCATCACCCACTCAATTTTCATGTACCAATTTTCTCCCTTGTTCATTGGCCCAATATCTATCTTCATTTATCTTCTCCATCTGCCATCTTCATTACCTCATCTTTTTTTTCTTCATTCTTTATTTCATGCACCACTTTATTCATCCAATCATATTTCATGCACAACTTTTACTTTATATTTTATTTGGTCATTCATTAAACTATTCAAGTCACATGCATCCCACCTTTTTCTTTCCTCATTTGGCTACCTAATACACCAATCTTATTATATGCGATAGGAATTATTCTTATTCTTCTTTTTACTTCACATGGTGGGGGTCCCACATGTTCTCCACTAATTTTCTCCTTTTTGCATGCAATAATTTGCATGTAATAGTGAATCCACATGCACATTTCATTATCCCACATATCCTTATTTTCTCAATTAATTCTCCATGTCTCCATTCCTTCCAAACTCACATATACTATTATTAATACTTATATCACTAAAATTTCATTCATAAATTAATACTATAAAATCAATAAAATAATATTTTATTCATCAAATCATCAAAATTATATTATAACTCCCCCACTTAAGTTCAATGCTCAAATTATGTGAGTTTGTCCATCACTCACAGTAGAAATATCTCAATATTATTTAAATAATATTTTATTAATAAAATATTATTTAATTATAAAATTTTCCATTTGATGTCAGGGTTCCAAAACATTTTAATTTATCTCGGTTTAGCTTCATCACTCCTTTTTACTCCATAACGATCACTTTAGTAAAATATTATTATTTTATCACGCATGGAATATTTTATTTTAAAATATTCCTGTCTTCCTTTACCCTATTAAACTCCTTAATTAACCTCAATTGGGCTTGATCTTGTCCTTAAAGTTGTATTAACTATCATTTTAGATCACGGGATGTTACAATCTCCCCCACTTAAAACAAATTCGTCCTCGAATTTAAATGGAGTTGGTCGATGACGCATGCCTTAGTCTTGAAAGAGGTGTTGGTATTCTTTCTTCATTTCCTCTTCAAGTTCCTAGGTTGCTTCTTCTACTAATCAATTTTGCCACAAGATCTTTACTGAGGTAACTTATTTAAAGCGTAATTGTTTCACTTGTCAATCTAGTATTACTACTGGCTATTCTTCGAAAGTTAAGCCTTCGTCTAGAGGAACCAAATCATAACGTATGACGTGTGTAGGGTCTCAACATACTTCCTCAACATAGACACATGAAAAATAGGATTCACACGAGCTAGCTCCAATGGTAAGGCTAGTCGATATGCCGTTAACCCAACTCATTCCAAAATCTCAAAAGGTCCGATATATCTCGAACTCAACTTCTCATTGTTTCCTAATCTCTTACTTCGTTTCAGTGGAGATACCTTAAAAAACACAAAATCTCCCACTTGAAACTCCAAAGGACGACGTTTATTATCTGCAAAAGACTTTTGTCTACTCTGTATAGATTTTAGACGTTCCCTCACCAAGCTCACCATTTCGGTTGCTTGTTGCACTAAATCAGGACCTAGTAATTTCCTTTCTCCCACTTCAAACTATCCAATGGATGATCTGCACTTTCGCCCATATAGCGCTTCAAAAGGAACCATTCCAATACTAGCTTGGTAGCTATTATTATACGCGAACTTCACCAAAGATAACAAATGATTCCACGTGATTCCCAAATCCAACACTATGGACCTTAGCATGTCTTCAAGTGTTTGTATCACGCACTCTGACTGACCATCTGTTTGAGAATGATAAGCAGTGCTGAAATCTAAACGAGTGCCTAAAGCTTCATGTAAACTCCTCCAAAATTTATTAGTAAATTGAGGCCCTCGATCAGATACTATGGTCATGGGAACTCCATGCAATCGCACGATACAGTCAATATAAACCTTGGCATACTTTGCCAACCCATAACTAGTTTTCATTGGAATAAAGTGAGCAAATTTAGTTAACTGATCCATGATTACCCAAATCGAATCATATCCCCCTCTGACACGGGGCAATGCAGTTACAAAATCCATAACAACATGTTCTCATTTCCATTCAAGAATCAGCAAGGGTTGTAGCAAACATGGAGGTTTCCCATGTTCAGCCTTAACTTGTTGACAAGGCACTTGGCTGCATATTTCGCTACATCTTTCTTCATTCCTTGCCACCAATAAACCATTTTCAAATCATGATACATCTTAATGGCTCTTAGATGTACAGTGTGGGTAGTGATATGGGCTTCCTCTAAAATCTCTTCCCTCAATTTATCTCGATCCAGCACATATATTCGAGATTCATACTTCAACAGTCCGTCATCTCCATACACACATTTTTTATCCCACTCTTCAAATCCTAAGATTCTCATCACAAATTCATCTTGATCTTAGGCACTATGAATTCGATCCAAAATCATTGGTCATACTCGAAAATGAGCAATTAGGGCATTAGTCCCCCCAACATCGATCTTGATCCCTATATTGCCTAAGTTTTGCCATCCATGCAATATATTTCTTCGTTCAATAGACAAATGTGCCATACTCCCCATAGACTTCTGACTCAAGGCGTCAGCCACCACGTTCACCTTACCAGGGTGATATTGAATGGTACAATTGTAGTCTTTGAGCAATTCCATCTATCAGCATTACCTTAAATTGAGATCACGTTGTTGAAATATATACTTTAAACTCTTGTGATTGGTATATATTTCAAAGTTTTCCTTGTATAGGTAATGACACCAAATTTTTAATGCAAATACTATCTCTACCATTTCCAAGTCATGGGTAAGATAATATTGCTCGTGTCCTTTAACTTGCCTTGAAGCGTATGTGATAACTTTGCCATTTTGAATTAACATACATCCCCATCTAACTCTTGATGCATCACAATATACAACATATCCCCCTAATCCATTTGGTAAACTTAAGACTTGTGCCGAGATCAAACAAGTTTTTAGTCTTAAGAAACTATCTTCACATTCAGTAGTCCATTCAAACTTTGTTCCCTTTCACGTCAACTTAGTCAATGGTGTCACAATTTTCAAGAAATCTTGCATAAATCGACGATAATACCTAGCAAATCCAAGAAAACTTTGAATCTCAGTAATCGTACTCGATCTTAACCAAGTCTGAATTGATGCAACCTTTTGTGGAACCATAATAATCCCTTCCTTCGATATTACATGTCCGAGAAAGCTAGCACTTTCTAACCAAAAAGTGCATTTAGAGAACTTTGCATATAATTCGTGTTCTCGGAGTGTCTGCAACACCATTCGTAAATTTTGTGCATGTCCTTCAAGGCTTCGAGAATACACCAAGATATCATCAATAAACACCACCATAAATCTATCCAAGTAGGCTCAAAACACTCATTCATTAAACCCATAAAAGAGGCATGAGCATTGGTTAAACCAAAGGACATCACCAAAAACTCAAAATGCCCATACCTCGTATGGAATGAAGTCTTTGGCATATCCTCTTCTCTAATTCTTAACTGATGATACCTAGAGCACAAGTTAAGTTTTGAAAAATATCACGCTCTTTGCAATTGATCAAATATGTAAAACTCGACCCTATAAACACATGTCATGACATACATGCACTGAGTAGCATGTTATTACACTAGGAAAGTCCTAAGAATAGACGAAACCTGGTATTGTACCTAACGGTACACTTGAGTTGATTTAACCTCAAACTAGTTCAAATAAGAATTGTAGGATGAAATTTAATATTTTACAGTCCAGGAATGACTAAAATGATTGTTCGGAGTTTGAGGGTTCATTTGGGGTAACATTGAAAATTTTGATGTTTAGGGGTAAAATCATAATTTTGCCACCCGCGGACAAAATTTGAGATTTTGAGAGAATTTAGATCAAATTTGACAAATTGGGGAATGGTATGAGTATAAGGGATGAAAAATATGTCTATGGGCAATTTGTCAATTTTTTGGGCAAAAATGTAAATTTTCACTTTTACGGGGGTAAAAGTGTAAATTTCAAAAAAATTACTCCACCAAGACTTTGGATAAGTCTGAGAATTTTATCTAAGCTATGGATATGTGGGACAAGTGTATGGTGAAAATTTGGAAACAAATGGATGAAATTTTAAAAACGGGCCAATGGGAAATTGACACATGGTACTTTTTAATGATTTAATATTATTTTAATGAAAAGTCAGCCTATTTAAACCCCATATTAAGTGCTGGCAGGCCATAAGGATAGAACAAGAGAGAAATAGAGAGGAAAGGAAGAAAAGAGAAAAAACAAAGGAAAACTAGAAAATTCAAAAGGGAAATCGCGTTTTTCGTCCGTTTACGCGTCTAACGGTAAGATTTTTCAATTTTAGCTTGATTTCTACCTTTCCTATGCCTTTATTTTCATTAAGCATGCTTGAGGAGAGAGATCAAAAAGTGAAACCAAGGGCTGGCCAAAATTTTAGGGGAGAGATTTTGGAATTTTTAGGTTTTGATTTTTAGTTAAATTGGTAGTTTTAGTTAGTTAAATGTGTATAGAAATTAAATTGGGCAAGAAAGCATGAAATTTTCACAATACCCACCCTTGGCTGAATATGCATTGATGTACAATGATGATGAACTGATTTTTATTCTAAGAGAAATGAAGAGAAAATGATGAAAAATGGTTAAATGTGATAGAAAAACAAAGTG
>NC_030854.1:17427897-17449278 GCF_000208745.1 Theobroma cacao | reverse complement strand
AAGGAAGTCGTACCCGACGAACAGTGATCGGGGCACCTAAAAAATCAGTTAATTTGTACAAACGGTGAGTAAACCTATTATTATTGTAAATTATCTAGAGTTATTTTTAAATGCTCTTTATGTATTTTATGAAATGAAAACGAGATTAAAACGGAATTTTTGATGTTTTAGAAATAAATGTGACAAATAAAAATATATTGTGTTGATTATGAAATTGAGTAGTTGGAGGCTGTCAATTATTTTGAAATATATATTTTCCTATGAATGGCTTATGAAATATGAGTATATGTGGCTATATTTGATAAATTGCATTGGGAATTTATGTAAGCTGTTTTTACTATGCAGGTTGGGTAAATAAATAAAAGCCACGTTATACTGTCAAAATTTTATTAAAATTGGTGACTTTAGTCACTGCAGTGACGGGTTTTCGTGGACTGCCTATTAGAGGGATATGGTAAACCTGGTTACATAATTACTCTGGTTGTAGAGGCGAGGAGGGTAACTCCCGGGGTTATATTAGAGCTCACTTCACGTCGAACTCCCACGTGAATGTGTAACTCGGCCAACGCCAAGGAACGACTTGTTTTAAAAATAAAAATGTGTTTCATATGTAAATATCATAACTACTTTGGCGGACTCTGTTAGATGCCTCGGTCAAGGTATCCCCGAGGATTAGTTTTGGCTTGAGCCTTGTTTTAATAAAAGTCATAAGCCTTAACAACTATTTCGGTAAATTACAAATATTTTATGGTTTAAGGAATCAATTGAAAACCTTATGAAATGGTTTGTAATTTGTTGTTTAAACTTGCCTCCATGTTTACTCATTGGGATTGCAAAATCTCACCCACCTCCTTTCCAAACATTTCAGGTCTGTGGTAACTTGTAGATACCTTATTTTGTCGAGGATTCTAGTAGACATCTCAACCTCACAGACAGTAGGTTACTATCACCAGTACTTGGTGTATTCATGGGCCACTTGTCATTGTAATTATTATTGTACATTATAACTTTGTAAATTATTGTATGTATGAATTTATTTTACTTACACGTATTTCTATAAATATTATTTTATATAAAAATGCTATATTTTTGTCTTTTGATTTACTTGAGCCGGAAATGATTGGTAATTGTTTAAAATAGAATGTTTAAAAACGATTGCTCATAAAAAAGGCAAGAAACTGATATGTAAGCCTTGCGAGGTTTCGATTGGCATTTCGGGCAATGAGTGTCAATCGGGACGTCGCGGCGATTGTTATGTGCCCGAGGGAGGTTCCAGGTCGTGACAATTCAATTGGTATCAGAGCTTTCTGTTTAAAAGCTTATGGTTTTGAAAAAAGTTTTTGATTTTTAAAGTTTTTGGATTTAAAGTTATTTTAAAATAATTTACAATGTCAGTGTGGCTCAGTTAAGATTAGTTAGTTACATGTAGTTGCATATAGAGTCTTAAGTAGTTTAAACCAATTTCGTTCTTCTTGTAGATCATTATGCCTCCTCGACGTGAGCTACCACCTATCACTAGATCTACCGGTAGGGGAAGAAGTCGCCCTAGACAAAGTCAACCGGATTCCATAAAAGAGAAGTCGGTTGCGTCTTTTTTTAGGGAAGTTCCTACTGTTGAGTCTATGGACATTCCTGTACCTCCTCCACCACCTGTTGCTACTCCTGGCGTACTTGCCATGACACCTGAGGTAGCTCATGCATTAGCAGCTTTTCTCGCTGCTCTTACAGGCCAAGCTTAGACTGGTCCAGTTCCACCCGCTATTTCCCCTGTAACAACCCCAGTACCACCACCTCCTATTCCACCCCATACACCGAACATCTCCATTTTTAAGAAATTAAAGGAAGCTAGACAGTTAGGTTGCATCTCGTTTACTGGTGAGTTGGATGCGATCGCAGCTAGGGATTGGGTTACTCAAGTATCGGAGACACTGAAAGATATGGGATTAGATGATGAGATGAAATTGAAGGTGGCTACACGGTTACTTAAGAAGAGAGCCCGTACCTGGTGGAATTCAGTAAAGTCTCGCTCTCCTATACCGCTAACTTGGACGGATTTCCTCCGAGAGTTCGATGGTCAGTACTACACCTATTTCCATCATAAAGAGAAAAAGAGAGAATTTTTGAGTTTGAAACAAGGGAACATGACCATTGAGGAGTATGAAACTCGTTTTAATGAGCTGATGCTTTATGTACCTGAGTTAGTGAGATTGGAACAAGACCAGGTAAACTACTTTGAGGAGGGACTTCGTAATGAGATACGGGAGCGTATGATAGTGACTGGCAAGGAGTCGTATAAGGAAGTTGTGCAGATGGCCTTACGGGTTGAGAAGCTTGCCATTGAGAATAGACGGATCCTAGCTGAGTTCGCAAAGAGAAGGAATCTGCCTACATTCTCGGGTCAGTCTTCAAAGAGAGGTAGAGATTTGACATCTACTGCAGGAAGTACTACCTCAGCATCTGTGGCATCCACTAGACCTCCATCTCAGCAGTCACAGCCGAGATCTTCTAGATTTGATTGGCCAGTGATGAGTAGTCAATGGAGGACTTCAGGATGATTGGACAGTTGCCGTAATTGTTGAGGATTTTATGTTGGGTCATGTAGACAACCTGTAAAGTGTTTTCAATGCGTCCAACAGAGGCATATCCAGAGAGATTGTCCTTAGTTGAGACGGGGTACAGTAACTACTTCTACTCCTCCAACTCGTCCTAGTATACTGCGGAGAGACACTTTGGGATCACAGTTCAGACAAGGCCTAGTGATACGGTCAGGCATGGGGAGTAATACCCCAAAGCAGCCATCTTCCATACCACAGCCCCAGATTTCGACCAGGGTTTTTGCAGTGACTGAGGATGAAGCCCGAGTTTGACCTAGCATAGTGACAGGTACTATGATTGTGTTTGATAGAAATGAACATGTTTTGATAGATTCAAGCTCCGATAGATCATACGTGAGCATATCATTTGCATCATTCTCAGATAAGAACCTGTCACCATTAGAGGAAGAGATTATAGTGCATACTCCTCTAAACGAGCGGTTAGTAAGAAACACGTATTATAGAGACTGTGGTATTAAAGTTAGGGAAGAAGAATTTATGGGTGATTTAATCCCTTTGGAGATTCGGGACATTGATTTGATCTTGGGTATGGATTGGTTGTCCACTCATAGAGCAAAAGTGGATTGCTTTAAGAAAGAAGTGATTCTCTAAAGTTTAGAGGGAGCAGAAGTTGTATTTACTGGGGAGCGTCGAGTATTACCGTATTGTGTAATCTCAGCCCTCAAAGATTTGAAATTGGTACGAAAAGGATATTCAGCATACTTGGCTCACGTGATTGATATATCGAGGGAGGAACCTAAATTAGAGAATGTCGCCGTAGTAAGTGAGTTTCCCGATGTATTTCCTGATGAATTACAGAGACTTCCTCCCGATCGTGAGTTAGAATTCACCATTGATTTATTTTTGGGTACTACCCTTATCTCTATTCCTCCATATAGAATGGCTCCGGCAGAGTTGAAGGAGTTGAAAGTACAATTGCAAGAGTTAGTGGACAAGGGTTTTACATGCCCTAGTATATCTCCGTGGGGAGCACCGGTTTTATTTGTGAAAAAGAAA
This sequence comes from Theobroma cacao, assembly GCF_000208745.1. Taxonomy (NCBI): domain Eukaryota; kingdom Viridiplantae; phylum Streptophyta; class Magnoliopsida; order Malvales; family Malvaceae; genus Theobroma; species Theobroma cacao. Next base: position 17,445,667 of record NC_030854.1, on the reverse strand, counting down.
GATGGTACACTTCGGTTATGTATAGATTACCGACAGCTTAACAGAATGACCATTAAGAACAAGTATCCATTATTGAGGATTGATGATCTTTTCTATCAATTACAGGGAGCTACAGTGTTTTCTAAGGTTGATCTGAGATCTGGGTATCATCAGTTGAAGATTAAAGAACAGGATGTACCCAAGACAGCGTTCAGGACTCGGTACGGTCATTATGAGTTCTTGGTCATGCCTTTCGGGTTAACTAACGCACCGGCAGCTTTTATGGATCTCATGAACAGGGTGTTCCACCCTTACTTGGACAAGTTTGTTATTGTGTTCATTGATGATATCCTAGTTTACTCGAGAGATAATGATGAGCATGCTAACCACTTGCGTATAGTATTACAGACTTTGCAGGAAAGACAGTTGTATGCAAAGTTTTCGAAGTGTGAGTTTTGGTTACAAGAAATGGTATTCTTGGGACACGTAGTATCGGGAGCTGGAATATATGTTGATCCCAAGAAGATAGAGGCAATTTTACAATGGGAACAACCTAAGACGGTGACGGAGATTCATAGTTTCCTCGGATTAGCCGGTTGTTATCGGAGGTTTGTTCAAGGGTTTTCCTTAATAGCAGCTCCTTTGACCCATCTAACTCAGAAGGGAGTTAAGTTTGAGTGGGATGATGTTTGTGAGAATCGATTTCAGGAGCTAAAGAACCGGTTAACCTCCGGTCCCGTATTAACACTTCCTGTGAGTGGTAAGGGATTTGTGGTGTACAGTGATGCATCTAAGTTGGGGTTAGGGTGTGTGTTGATGCAGGATGAGAAAGTAATAGCTTATGCTTCCCGACAGTTGAAGAAGCATGAAGCAATTTACCCTACCCATGATTTAGAGTTAGCAACAGTGGTGTTTGCTTTAAAAATCTGGAGGCATTACTTGTATGGTGAGCATTGTCGGATATTTATGGATCACAAGAGTTTAAAATATTTGCTCACTCAGAACGAGCTTAATTTGAGACAAAGGCGATGGTTGGAGTTGATAAAAGATTATGACTTGGTGATAGACTATCATCCGGGAAAGGCGAACGTTGTAGCTGATGCCTTAAGTCGTAAGTATTCATCATCTTTAGCCACACTTCAGAGTTGTTATTTTCCAGCATTATTAGAGATGAAATCTCTTGGGGTCCAATTGAGAAATGGTGAGGATGGATCCTTATTGGCAAGCTTCATTGTGCGACCTTCGTTACTTAATCAGATCAAGGACATTCAGAGGTCTGATGATGAGTTAAGAAAAGAAATTCAAAAATTGACTGATGGGGGAGTTAGTGAGTTCAGATTTGGAGAGGATAACGTCTTGATTTTTAGAGATCGAGTTTGTGTTCCTGAGGGAAACCAGTTGAGACAAGCGATCATGGAAGAAGCCCATTCATCTGCCTATGCATTACATCTCGCAAGCACCAAGATGTATAGGATTATCAGGGAGAATTATTGGTGGTCGGGTATGAAGTGAGACGTAGCAGAATTCGTAGCAAAGTGTCTCATATGTCAGCAAGTTAAGGCGGAGCATCAGAGGCCAGCAGGTACACTTCAATCTTTACCTATTCCTGAGTGAAAATGGGAGCATGTAACTATGGATTTTGTTTTGGGACTGTCGCGGACACAGAGGGGAAAGGATGCGATTTGGGTGATCGTAGATCGGTTGACTAAGTTCGCTCACTTTTTAGCAGTCCATAGTACATACTCTATTGAGAAGCTGGCTCAACTCTATATAGATGAGATTGTGAGGCTACATGGAGTTCCCGTTTCTATAGTGTCAGACCGAGATCCTCGATTCACTTCTCGATTCTAGCCGAAATTTTAAGAAGCTCTCGAAACCAAATTGAAATTTAGCACTGCTTTTCACCCATAGACGGATGGTCAGTCAGAGAGGACTATCCAGACTATGGAGGATATGTTGAGGGCTTGTGTCATGGATTTTCTTGGGAGTTAGGATAGACACTTGCCGTTAGTGGAATTTGCTTACAACAACAGTTTCCTGTCTAGCATTGGTATGGCACCGTATAAAGCTTTATATGGAAGGAAATGTCGTACTCCACTTTGTTAGGATGAAGTGGGTGAAAGAAAGTTAGCTACTGTGAAATTGATCGATCTAACTAATGACAAGATCAAGGTTATACGAGAGAGGCTAAAGGTAGCCCAGGATAGGTAGAAAAGCTATGCAGATAAATGGAGAAAAGACTTGGAGTTTGAAATCGATGATAGAGTTTTTCTTAAGGTTTCTCCTTGGAAAGGTAATAATTTGAATGCTTTGTGGTGTTAAGTTTTATTTGATTGTATTATTATGGTAAATTATGATATCTTGTTGGATAATGAAAGGTGTGATTCGATTTGCAAAGCGGGGAAAGCTTAACCCGAGGTATATTGGACCATTCCGAATCATTGAGAGAATTGGACCAGTGGCTTATCGGTTAGAACTACCTCTGAAGTTAGATCGGATCCACAACGTTTTCCATATCTCCATGCTTAGAAAATATGTACCAGATCCCTTTCACATCCTCAAAGCACCTTCGATCGAGTTGTATGACGATTTGAAGTTCGATGTGCAACTTGTAAGTATCTTGGATTGAAAGGATCGAGTATTGAGGAACAAGAGTATTTCAATGGTCAAAGTGTTGTGGAAAAGTGCTCGAATAAAGGAAATGACATGGGAAGTAAAGCATCAGATAAGGAACCAATACCCGTATCGATTTGTCGAATCTGGTAAGTGAAATTTTGAGGTCAAAATTTTATTTTTAAGGGGGTAGAATTGTAAAACCCGACCCTATAAACACATGTCATGACATACATGCACTGAGTAGCATGTTATTACGCTAGGAAAGTCCTAAGAATAGGCAAAACCCAGTATTGTACCTAACGGTACACTTGAGTTGATTTAACCTCGAACTAGTTCAAATAGGAATCGTATGATGAAATTTAATATTTTACAGTACAGGAATGACTAAAAATGATTGTTCGGAGTTCGAGGGTTCATTTGGGGTAAAATTGGAAATTTTAATGTTTAGGGGCAAAATCGTAATTTTACCACTCGCGGATAAAATTTGAGATTTTGAGAGAATTTAGATCAAATTTGACAAATTGGGGAATGGTATGAGTATAAGGGATGAAAAATATGTCTATGGGCAATTTTTCAATTTTTTGGGCAAAAATGTAATTTTTCACTTTTACGGGGGCAAAAGTGTAAATTTCAAAAAAATTACTCCACCAAGACTTTGGATAAGTCTGAAAACTTTATCTAAGCTATGGATATGTGGGACAAGTGTATGGTAAAAATTTGGAAACAAATGGATGAAATTTTAAAAACGGACCAATGGGAAAGTGACACATGGCACTTTTTAATGATTTAATATTATTTTAATTAAAAGTCAGCCCATTTAAACCCCATATTAAGTGCTGGCCGGCCATAAGGAAAGAACAAGAGAGAAAATAGAGAGGAAAGGAAGAAAAGAGAAAAAACAAAGGAAAACTAGAAAATTCAAAGGGGAAATCGCGTTTTTCGTCCGTTTACGCGTCTAACGGTAAGATTTTTCGATTTTAGCTTGATTTCTACCTTTCCTATGCCTTTATTTCCATTAAGCATGCTTGAGGAGAGAGATCAAAAAGTGAAACCAAGGGCTGGCCAAAATTTTAGGGGAGAGATTTTGGAATTTTTAGGTTTTGATTTTTAGTTAAATTGGTAGTTTTAGTTAGTTAAATGTGTATAGAAATTAAATTGGGCAAGAAAGCATGAAATTTTCACAATACCCACCCTTGGCTGAATATGCATTGATGTACAATGATGATGAACTGATTTTTATTCTAAGAGAAATGAAGAGAAAATGATGAAAAATGGTTAAATGTGATAGAAAAACAAAGTGAAAAATTAACCGAGTAAATGTCCCATTTTTGACCGAATTTTTCAAGGAGGAAAGTGAGCTGATTTTGATGATTTTAGAAGGTTATTGGCTGATATTTAATGGTTAGAAATGTTGGAGAGAAAATGGGACAATTTAGAGCTAAAATGGAGCGCGTTAGCAATTTATCGGGTAAAGTGCCAAAAATAGGTTAATACCGCGTTTAAGCCGTTTTAGGCTATTGCATTTCATACCATGCATTAGTATAGGATTTAAGTCAATTATATAGTGATTTAGCATCAATGTGGTGAATTGTGTAATTTTTGCAATGTGTCTAGGAGGAGAGCCTTCCGGTAAAGGCAAGGAAGTCGTACCCGACGAACAGTGATCGGGGCACCTAGAAAGCATTTAATTTGTACAAACGGTGAGTAAACCTATTATTATTGTAAATTATCTAGAGTTTATTTTTAAATGCTCTTTATGTATTTTATGAAACGAAAATGAGATTAAAATGGGACTTTTGATGTTTTAGAAATAAATGTGACAAATAAATATATTGTGTTGATTATCTGAAATAAGAAACTTTTGATCATGAAATTGAGTAATTGGAGGCTGCCAATTGTCTTGAAAAATATATTTTCCTATGAATGGCTTATGATATATGAGTATATGTGGCTATATTTTATAATTGCATTGGGAATTTATGTAAGCTGTCTTTTACTATGCAGGCTGGGTAAATAAATAAAAGCCACGTTATACTGTCGAAATTTTATTAAAATTGGTGGGTTTAGTCACTGCAGTGACGGGTTTTCGTGGACTGCCTATTAGAGGGGCACGGTAAACCCGGTTATATAGTTACTCCGGTTGTAGAGGCGAGGAGGGTAACTCCCGGGGTAGTATTAGAGCTCACTTCACGTCGAACCCCCACGTGAATGTGTAACTCGGCCAACGCCAAGGAACGGCTTGTTTTAAAAATAAAAATGTGTTTCATATGTAAATATCATAACTACTTTGGCGGACTCGATTAGATGCCTCAGCCAAGGTATCCCCGAGGATTAGTTTTGGCTTGAGCCTTGTTTTAATAAAAGTCATAAGCCTTAACAACTATTTTGGTAAATTACAAATATTTTATGGTTTAAGGAATAAATTGAAAACCTTATGAAATGGTTTGTAATTTGTTGTTTAAACTTGCCTCCATGTTACTCGCCTTTAGATATTTATGATAATGTTTGTTCACTCATTGGGATTGTAAAATCTCACCCACCTCCATTCCAAACATTTTAGGTCTATGGTAGCTTGTAGATACCCTATTTTGTCGAGGATTCCAATTGACATCTCTACCTCACAAACAGTAGGTTACTATCACCAGTACTTGGTGTATTCATGGGCCATTTGTCATTGTAATTATTATTGTACATTACAACTTTGTAAATTATTATATGTATGAATTTATTTTACTTACACGTGTTTCTATAAATATTGTTTTATATAAAAATGCTATTTTTTTGTCTTTTGATTTACTTGAGCCGAAAACGACTGGTAATTGTTTAAAACGGAATGTTTAAAAACGATTGCTCACAGAAAAGGCAAGAAACTGATATGTAAGCCTTGCGGGGTTTCGATTGATTTTTTGGGCAATGAGTGTCAATCGGGACTTCGCAACGATTGTCATGTGCCCGAGGGAGGTTCCTGGTCGTGATAGAATAAATCATCAATCCTAGGAAGTGGGTATTTATTCTTAATAGTTACACTATTCAATTTTCGATAATCCACACACAACCTCAAACTTCCATCCTGAAAAATATTGTGCTCCTTGCAATTGATCGAATAAATTATCGATTGTCAAGCCCAACTCTACAATATGTTTATTATGCCATTCTTACATAAGAATGCATATTTGCTTACTTGGGTGCCTCGAAAATTGTTAAAGGACGGCAATGTACCAAATGGTACAATTAAGTTGAATTAAGCCTTGAACTAGTCCAAATAGAGATTTTAAGATGAAATTGAGAATTTTAAAACCCCAGAATGTCTTAAATGATGATTCAGAGTTCGAAGACCAATTTGGAGTCAAATTGGAATTTTCATGACATAGGGCCAAAATGGTCATTTTTTCACCTGAGGTTAAGATGTGATTGTTGGATGAAATTTTTGACTAAGATTGATAATTTGGAGTATAATTTGAGTTTGAGAAGTGAAGAATTTTAATTCCGACATTTTTTCGAGCATAGGGGTAAAATAGTCATTTTGCCACCCCAAGGGCAAAATTGTAATTTTACACCACCCAACACTTGTCCAGCACATGGTTTTTACCCAATATTATCATGGATAATTGAGAAAATTTAAGTGGTGGAAAGAGATTGCTTAATGGGTAAGTATGACACATGGACCAATGGAATGGTGACATGTGTCAAATTTCCATCCATATTATTTGGCTTAAAAATCATCACAAAATCAGCCCATTTCTCTTCATATGGCCGGCCAAAGCAAGAAAAAAGGAAGAAAAGAAAGAACAAGAACCCTAGGGTGAAAATTCAAGAGAAAATTGGTGGATTTCAAGTAATCAAGCAATCAAAGGTAAAATTTCTTGATTTTGACTTGTGATCTACCTTTCCCATACATTCTTTTGCATTTTCTATGGTTGAATCACATGATTTCATGATGGGTATCTTGCTAGCTGAACACTTAGAGAGAGGTTTTGATGCTTAATTTGGTTAGATTTCAATGTATTTTAGTGTTTTTAGTTGATTGGTGATGTGTAGCATGAAAATCAAGCAAAAAAAATTCACTTCCTCCCATCACCCATCATTGGCCGAATTCTCCATGTAGAATATTGATGATGATTTTGATTTTATTTCAAGTGATTTGGTTAGGAATTAGTGATTTATGGTGTGAGAATCAAGCTTGAAAAATTATAGTGTTGATGCACCCACCATGGCCAAATTTTCCAAGAGAAAATATGAGGATGATTTTGCTATATTTCAAGTTATTTAATTTGTGTTTGATGATTTGGAGTATTGGGAGAAAAATGGAATTATTTGGAGTTGAATTGGATATATTGGCCAATTAATCGAGTGATAGATCGAATTAGGTCAATACCGTTTTATTTAGGTACATAACTGAATTTATATTGAACACCTTATTTAGATAGTTACCCGAGTATTTCACATCCCATTTCATGCATTAGTATAGAGCCTGAATTGGTTTTATAACAATTTAGCACAAATGTAGTAAATGGCTTATGGTGCATTATGTCTAGGTGGTGAGCTTTCTGGCAAAAGTAAAGAGATAGTACCCGAGGATCAAGAATCAGAGTACTCGAAATTCGAATCTCGAAATAGTGAGTAACCTTACTATCGTCTTAATTATCTAAAGTAGTTTTTATTCATTTTTGTGAATTTTATGGAAAATGAGTTTAAATGGTAAATCTTTATGTTTTATAAACAAAATGTGATTAAATGAAATGATTTTATAAAATTGTCTTGAAATTGAAAGATGGTTTTGAAAATGGAGTAATTGGAGACTAATTGTTGTGTTGTAAATTATGGTTTGAATTGAATGGCTTATGATAATGTGGGCATGAATGACTGGATTTGGTAAATGTGCTGAAAATGTATGAACTGTTGATTTGCCTTGAGAGGCTGTAAAATAAAATAATTGCCATGTCATGCTATTGTAAATTTTAGTGAATTGGTGGGTTATATATTGGTCGCTGCAGTGGACGGGTTCCGTGGACCAACCTATTAGAGGGGCATGGTAACCCTATTATATTCTTACCTCAGTATGAGAGGCGTGGATGGATAACTCTTGAGGTTAACACTTTAGAGTTCACTTCACGCCAAACCACCATGTGAGGGTGAACTCAGCCAATGCCAAGGAACGGGCATATTTTCAAAATAAAAATATGATTTATGCATACATGACTTTTTAACAGCCTTGGCGGACTCGGTTGGGATAGCCCTCGGCCAAGGTATCCTTGATAATTGAGTATGAGAATGATTTTATCACGAGCCAAACTTTTCAAGAAATCATAAGCCTCGTTGTTTATTTTGGTGAAATGAATCTAGTTTATCTTATTAAAATGAGTTCGAAATGCTGAGAATCATTTTTATGCTAATCTATTTTATCTGTCTCCATTTACTCAACTTTAGATATTTTAGATGGTATTTGTTTACTCACTGGGATTATATAATCTCATCACCCTCCTTTCCACCTATTTCAGGCTCAGGCTAGTCGGTATATAGCTCATTTCGTTGAGGGCTACAGTTGGACTTGCATCCTCAAAAATTGTAGGTTTACCGCTTTTGATACTTTTGGTCGTTCGTGGGCCCACGTGTCACTGTAAATTAAATGTTATACTTTGGTTATTTGTATTATAATATGTATGAATTTATTTAGCTTTTACGCTACAAAAATTATTTACCAGTAACTCTATAAATATTGTTTTATAAAAAAATAGAATATTTTATTGAATATTTTTATTATATTCAAATAGTCATAATTTCATTTTAAATGAAGGTATTAGACGTTTAAACTTATTTTGATTATGAATTATGTGTTTTATACTCGCATACTACAATTTTAGCTGGTTTCAAAATTTTCGAGGAAAAATGACCAAAATGCCCTTGTGAGACAGAAATCATTTTTTTATTGATTTAAGTTGGAAATAATTTAAAATCTTTTAGAACATGATATTTGGCAACGGTTACTCACAGAGGAAATGAGAAACTAATATTAAAGCCTTACGGGGTTCTGATTGACATTCCGGGTAATGAGTGTCGATCGGGACATCGTGGCGATTGTCATGGGCTCGAGGGGAGTACCGGGTCGTGACATTGATCCTAGGAAGTGGGTATTTATTCTTGATAGTTACACTATTCCATTTTCGATAATCCACACACAACCTCAAACTTCCATCCTTTTTCTTTACAAATAATACCGGAGCTCCCAATGGCCAAGTACTTAGACGAATAAATCCTTTCCCCCCTAACTTTTGCAATTGTCCTCACAAAACTCGCATCTCTACTACGGATCTGCATTTTCCAAACCGTAGGTTAACAGTCCTCTTTATTTTTGTTTATTCGGGGTCCCTCTTGTTATTGTAAATTAAATTAAATATTTTGGCTTACTATATTTCAGTATGTATAAATTTATTTAGCTATTACGCTATAAAAGTTATTCACGTATAACTCTATAAATATTATTTTATAAGAAAATAGAATATTTCCCTTAATATTTCTTTTATTTTCTTATTATATTCAAATAACCATAATTTCGTTTTAAATGAAGATTTTAGATTTTTAAACTCATTTTGAATATGAATTATGTATTTTGTACTTGCATATTACGTTTTAGCCAGAATACCAATGTGTGGCGAAAATTTTATTTTGATTGTTTTTGATCTAAAATAGTGTATATTCTCTAAAAACTTGATATTTAACAACGATTGCTCACAGGAAAGGAAAGAAACTGATATATAAGCCTTGCGGGGTTCCGGTTGGCATTTCGAATAATGAGTGTCAATCGGGTGCCGGTTGAATGAATCCACGACCAGTTCCTTGCGACTTCCCTTCATAGGTATAATCCTTTCTCATATGTCCCACTTGACCATAATTAAAGCATACATCAAATGACTGAGCACATGGCCCCACATGTGTAACACCATAACGTACACAGTAAGGATTCCTATAGGCCATCAATCGACTATTGGGGTTAGTCATTCCACTACCAGGGTCTTTCACGAATATTTACTCCATAAGACGAGGGGAACTATTAAACTAGGGACTTCTCTTCAACCCTTGAGATCCAGTTGACACTTGCCCTATATTTTGAACAGCATCCTTTTGACCCAGTCGACTCAACCTTCTAAAAGTTATTCCTCGATTGGTGCTCCTTTGACTAGTCTGTCCTTCAGTTTTATTCTTTTCGGTATTTTCATGAAGTTCCTTAACCTCCATACTACGACCCTTTATTAATCAAGCACAATCCACTACATCGGAATATGAATCGAATCGTTGTGGAACAAAAGCTCTAAATAGATACTCGGACAGTCCAGCTACAAATCGATTCACCCTCATTTCTTTAAAAGATACAAGGTATGTGGCGTATCTAGACAATTGAGTAAATTGCACATCACATTCAAATACCATCATCCCGAGTGTTTGTTTCAAGGCCTCAAACTCCCTAGCCTTAGCCGCTCGCACACTACGAGGCATAAATCTATCCATGAAGGCTTTATCAAATTCCTTCCAACCAAGCGAACCAAAATCACTAGGTTTACCCTACATGTATGACGTAATCCACAGTTATGCTACATTCTCAAGATGAAAAGTAGCCAATGTTACTGACCTCATACTTGAAGCTCCTAAAGCGTGACAAATCTTTTCCATGGTGTCCAAAAATCTATGTGGATCCTCTCTCATAGTGGAACCAGTGAATGATGGAGGTTTTAACTTCATAAATATAGACAACAAAACTTATTCATCTTCTTCATCATAATTCAAACAATCCTCGTCCTCCTCATCTTGCTCTTCGTTATATATCATATTTGTATTTGGGTCATAAACTAGATCCTATGAACTTGAACCCATATACTCTTCGAATACACCAGCACAGTGCCTAGTAAATCATGTAAACTATTGGGTCAAATTTTGCAATCCGACAACTAACTCATCCAAAGTAGTGTCTTTTACAGTAGGTCCACCAACCCCAGTGCTATCCGTACTAGCACTCCGTCGATCACTCGAACTACAATCACTTGCATGTCAGGAACTCCTTCTCCCCCTGGTTTTAGTACAGCCCCAACTTTGAGAGGCAAAAACCCATAATTGCTCATTCGTCTCTTTAAGCGCGTCTAGGTCACCAGTAGCCCTCAAAGATGCTCAAGTTCACAGTGGCATCTCAAACTTGGACATCAGTAATCAATTCTCATCATTTAGTCATCTCTTATAATTATACAAGGTGGTTTTCTAATATGTATAAAGAAGTCTACGTAGCCTCTTGCCTATAATCGGTGTTGCAATCACTAACTATAAGTAAGACTCTACGTTGACCACACTACTTTGTTGCCTAACATGCAAATTCCTAGGAGTCAACTAAACCTAAGGCTTTGATACCAAGTCTATAACGACCCTCTTCTCGATCGTTACTGACAGCCAAGACTTATGGGAGAACCCGTCGAATCCCGAACAAGCCTTAATTGATATTCTTGTTAACTAAATCGAGCATTTTAATGCGTAAATTAATCAACTCAGATTTCCTTATAATAGTTCGCGTTTTGACGACTATTAAAAATTCTACCAACTTGTATAATAAATATTATTGTTTACTTAAACCAAATAAGAAACTTCAATTAAAATCGACAAATAGATATCAATCTCCAAATCTAACAAATTTCAAAATACATTCATACATCACATTTAGCATCCAACACACAACATCAAGGTTGTTCGATAATACAATTCTAATAAACTAATTTTTTTATACAACCGACCATCTTACACAAACATGACAGCTATGCAATGGAGCAACTCGGAGTGGAAGTCTAAGAGATGCCATTACCTACGTCGCAACGAATCAAAATATGTTGAAACAATACATGCGAGCTGATCACTTATCTGCAAAAAGGGGAAGATAAGGGGGGTGAGTCTCATAGACTCAGTGATCATCGGCTCCGTGAGCAGGGTGTAGATGGGAAACAAGCCAAGGATAGAAAATTTGAATATAAAAAACATATGAATATATAAACAATTTGAACTCAAATGGAACATTTGTGCCTTGCATAAATACCAAAGAATTGTGATGCAAAGTAACCATTTCATGTAATATATTAAAACTGGTGCAATTAAAAGATTTCTTACATCAAAATCATTTAATGTCCTTTACTCAAAATCAAACTAACATAAGCATGCACACTCCCACAAAATCAAGCAATGTCAATGCTTATACTCAAGCATATGAATGAACTCATACTTGAGGTATTAAACACAAAACCATCATATAAATAAAGGAGTCGCGAAAAAAATAGTATTTCTCACAATACGAAAGAATATGTATTTGAAAACTCAAAAAGATATCACTCTCAAATAGGTAATTATAAATAAACAACTCGTGGACTCGTTGTTGGGATGAGCCTTATAGCAATTAGGATTGGTTAAGGCTTAATTCCAATCATGCAATAGTATCATTCATGTTGAATGATTAAAGGTTTCCCTTAATCAATCAGACATCAATTATAATGAGTTATAAGTCTAATTGGATGAAATCCATAAGATTAATATGCCTTGCAAAGGAACTATAATGGGTTGCAGTTATGAGATCCTTATGCATCAAAGCATAATCTCAAAATATTTCTGGTCAATGTATCATTGAGACTAGACATCAATGATGCTTAGAGACCGATACATTATATGTTCCTTACTTTGGAAATAAGCAATCGATCTCATAAATTGAAGCATAAAGATACTTAGAACTAGAATATAGGTGCTTGCCTTAGAGAGCAAGTTCATTGAACATGACCCGTCATGAGAAGTGCATTTAGTAATACACTCTAGTGTCTATGCGACACTTCTCATGTGTCAGTCATGTAAATACTCCCTAGACTTGAGATACCAGGTTGTCTTATATGTGAAGTGTTATGCTTTAATTTCATCATTATGGGTGCCTAACCAAGAATGCCAAAATATGATGCTTTTGGGTATAGTATGAAGCATGTGAAGGCAAATGAGTGGTCAAGATAGGAATCATCACCTCAAGTGTTTTAGAGGACATATCCTATCAGTTCTTCGTTAACATTAGTTTATTGAAGTCCTTGGCTAAGAGGACATGGAGATTATGAAAAAAAGGTTTCATAACTCTTTATAAAGCTAATGTTATAATTGTAGGAACAAATATGGAGGCCAATAAGAGTAGAAATTGTACCAAGCTCTTATCATCTCTGAGATAGATGATGAGAGAATGAATTACACTGATAGACTGTATGCCGAAAGGTTGTCAAAGAACCTTTTAACTCTCCTAACAATTGGGTAGCCATGATGCATTGCTAGATACCAATCTTGATTTATGGAATTGATTGAAATTTATATTAATCAATTCCATTGCCAACATGTTGGGAACCTAATGGGTCAAACACAATGATTTCATTTGAATTAAATTTGGAGAGTGATGATTTAAGTTAGACTTAAATCACATGCTAGGTAATTAACTTCTATAAACTTAATTAAAAAAGTTTAATTAAGTTTTAGACATAATTATAAATAGTTATAATTATAAGGCCTTGATTACAAAATATAAAGGAAATTAATTTTGATTTTAATTTTCAAGGACTTAATTAAAAGAGTTTAATTAAGTAATGGGCCTAATATTATGATGTGTTATAATATAAAGTGCTTAATTGCAAAATTGAAGCTATTTTAACCTAACTATATAAGTCACCTTTTAACTATTTTCCATATGAGAGTTTTTCACAATTGAAGAAATAGTTTTTGTCAAAAAAAGAAAAGCATTTTCTCTCTTTGCCACTATTCCCTTTGTGTGGCAAAAAATTTGCTTATGAAGCAATTTTCAATAGAGGTTCGGCTAAGATTGTGAAAAAAAAGAAAAGGACAATTGTTGTCCTCTTTGCTAGAAAAAGCATAGTTAAAAACTCCTTCCTTTGTTGAAGGTTCAGGTGCAATCGTGTGTACTACTGTTGAAGGCCAAGCACTTGATTGGCTAGTGTTTTTGCTCCTTGTGGTGTTCGCAGGATTGCTTCGAAAAGTGCCATTGTGATTACAAAATTACTTGGCAAGGTAACTTTTTAAATAATAATTTTGTAACACTCCGTACTTTGATATGTTGGCTAATAAAGCTTATCGAATGCCAATTAAGGTTAATTAGAGTGTTTAAAAGTGATGAAGGGTGAAAAACATAGTTTGGAATAAAATATTCTACACGCGAAGAATAACAATTAAATAATAATATTTTTATTAAAGATGAATTAGTGAGATAAAAAGTGATTCGGAAGTGAATCAGGGCATAATATGACATTTTGGGTACCAAGGAGACAAGTGAAAATTTTTGAAATAAAATAATATTTTATTAATAAAATATTATTAAAATATTAATATTTTATTCGGTGTCAAAATTGGTCATGAAGGAGGAGTATATGGTCAATCTAAATGGGGGAGAAAAAAGATAAGGAAATTTAGGAGAAAAATGACATTAGTGGGACCCGCGTGTCTTTATTAAATAAAGTTAGCACGGGTAAGTATATATTTAAATATTATGGTGATACCGCATTGAAGTGCGAACTTGATATTTTATTGGTACAAGTGTTAAGGAGGAAAAATAGAAAGAAATTGGAATTAAAAGATTGTGGGAGGACTTAATTAAAAAAGGAAAAAAAACCTTAAAGGGTAAAATGGTAATTTTACCATTAGTTTGGTCAAAGCTTCCAACTCTTATCTTCTTCTCCCATGACCGGTTCTTATCCACCCAAAAGATATTTTCTTCTTCTCCTTCATTCTCCCACGCCATTTTCACCTTACCACCATGGAAATCAAATTTTTCATTTTCTTTTCCTTCCTTTCTTTTCCTTTCATTTATTTTCTTACTTTTTCCTTCTCCTACCTTATTGTGCACCAAAACCACAACTTCTAACCCCATTTTTTCAGCACATCTAAATCCTAGGAGAGAGAGAGAGAGAGAAAAATCTCTCTTTCTTTCTTTCATTTTATATTTCTACTCCACCTTCATCAACACTTGAATTTTCAGCTTCAAATCTTTATTTTTAAAGCCAAAAGGTTTTTGTTGATCTTTGTGCCTTCAAGCTCATCAAGGTAAAGAAACCTTAAATTTGAATAGTCAATTTAATGGGTTTGTGAATTAGACTAGAATTCTAGATTAAAGGTTAGGTTAAAATGCAATTTAGCTAGAGTATATTTGTTAGAATTTTTAAGTTCAAATTCATGACTTATTTGAGGCTGTCATGGTTTAATGTAAATAGAGGTTCTAATGGTATTTCAGGACTTACTTGGATTAGGATCTTGTGGGTGCTAGTTTTGTAAGGTGACATTATTAAGGTGAGGAAACTTGCATTCAAAAGGTTTTGAACAAATGCTTATGTGTTGAATGAAATGCTAGAATATCCTTGGTTGACTCTTTTAAAATTTATGCACGAGACCAAGCTTTTCACAAGTGATACTTCTTCATTTTTAAACGTATAATGTGATGAATTACGATTTGAAATATTTTGTGAATTGTCAATTGAATTGTGGCATGTGATGTATTGTTATGCAAAGATTTTTGTTACATGTTGTTATGTGTGCCATGCATTGAAATGTAATGTTGAATGATAATTATAACCGTGCGTGTGCGTGTGCGGTGTGGGAGTGCACATGACGGTGCCGATAGTGGGTGGTGTAAGAGAACACACGCCGATGACATATGCCATGTGCGGTGTGGGAGTGCACATGATGATATATGCCATGTGAAGTGTGGGAGTGCACATGATGATATTTTCCATGTGCGGTGTGGGAGTGCACATGAGGATATTAGCTATGTGCGGTGTGGGAGTGCACATGAGCTAAGTTGAAGATGGTGGTTGTATACGTTGAGCCATGTTGTCTAATTGGGATTGACCTTTATGTGTTTCATGCATGTTTGAAATGTGATTGCATTGAATGTTGAAAGTTGAATTTCCTAAATGTTTTAAAATGAGTTAAAAGTCAAGAAGGCGTTGAGTTTGTTTATGATATACAAAATTGCATGGTTTCAATACAAGTGCATCATGTTTTCTAAAAATCTTCCATATCGTTTTGCTTGTTCTGTTCCCTTCCTATGTTCACTCACTGGGTTTATACTCATTCTTTTCAACTTCATGTTTTAGTTTTCAAGATCGAAGGTAGTTGGATCCTAGGTTGAGGTGCTCCCTCCTATTCATCTTTCGGTAGGTTCACTACAACTCTCAATGATAGCACCCACACCCAGAGTCACTCTGCTGCTTGTCAAGGGTCAGTTGTATGTTTATAACAAATTGTGAGATTTGTTATGAACTTTGTATGTACTTGATTTTCACAATTTAAATTTAAAGAGATTGTTATTAGAAATCACGAGTCTTAAATCCTAAAGAAAAAGAAGTGATAGATGGACTACTGAAGGGTTTACATAGAGAGGCTTGCTTGGGCCTGGTGGGCTATGGGTATTGGGCCCATATGCCGATCATGGCCCGGGTTTTGGGCTATGATAAATTTATTTTGTGCTTTTATGTGTTAAATATCACTAAGGTGATCCATGGGTGGAGGCATGTTTTGGTTGTTTAGTTATACAGTTTTAATTTTCTTTCCGCTGCGTATTTTGAGTATGCCATCCATAGCCAAACCCATCACCCGCTTTCACGTAATAACATCTGATAGGCCCCCCTCCACGGATTCCCACAACCATGGCAGTCTTAACGATGTTGGCCAACATTGTAGAAATCATGTGGTCGCAACCACGTATATCAACTCGTGGCCTAGCCACGTATATCAACCTGTGGCCTTGCCACGTATATTTCACAAACCATGGCCTAGCTTGTGAGACCTTGACCTTCATAAGCCGATAGTTAGTAATAAACGCTATATTCCTGATCAAGGGTAATTTCGTTATTTCCTTAGTAAGCTCATAAAAGTAAGATTTTTAAACAATATTATGGCCTAAGTAGGCCTAAGGCATAAATGAATGATGAAAATATTGATAAAATGACAAGGAAACAAAAATTTTGATGATTTTCATGGTAGGGGCAAAATGGTCATATTTCTCCTCGGGTTAGAATTTTTAAGTTTTCATGAACCCGAGCATTTCTAGACCATTATAGACCTTGTCCCAGTGTCAAAAAAGTAAAAGATTTCATAAAAGATTGAAAGAGAATAAGCTAATTTATGGAGGGGCAATTTGGTAATTTAAATGGAGTGGATAAGCTTGGGCTATAAATATCTCTTTCTTTCAGCAACTTCTACATTCTCCAGTAGCTTTTCTTCTTCTTCTCCTTCTCTTTCACGTTGCTTCCCAACCTCCATGAAAGCTTGATATAAAGCTCCATAACCTCCCTCAAAATAGCTCCACTTTTCATGCTTTTGGTGCACCCTTTCAGAAACCCTTGTGCTCTTCCACTCTCTCACTTTAAAACCCTTGAAAAATCTTGTTTCCATACTCTCTCTCACTAGTTAGGTGTTTTAGAGAGAGAAAGAGGAAGCTTTAATAATAGCTTGAAAGTTTTTGAGAAGAATTTCAAATACAAGCTACCAAGGTGAGTAGTACACTAGAATTGAATTTTAATGTTGAAAATGATTAGTTTTTAGACTTGGGGGTGATTTGGTAGTTGGGGTTGTTCATTCACTTTAGAGTGATTAAGATAGTGAACTTAGATACCTACTTAAATGGAAATTTGAAAGCTAGCTAAAAGAAAGCTTTTAGAATTTATAAGTGTGTGGCTTGAATTAATGGTGATGCTAATGTGATAATAGGTTCCAACAAAGCCCAATCGCCCCATTTAGACAATTAGAGAAGTAGAGTTGACAAAAGGTTCAACAAGATACCGGTGAGTGAACTTGCATTTCAAAAATAGTTTTGGGAATGTGAACAATTTATTCAATCTTTCTTCAAACGGGTGCCTTGGGAACAAGCCTTTGATAAATTGTCTCTATGTGTGACATGTGGCTGTTATGGATTGTTGTATTACTACATTATGTTGATATATATATATATAATATTGTGTAATGATATTGACCCGGCTATGTGCGAGTAGGAATGTACATAAGCCGATGCTGACCCGGTTATGTGCGAGTGGGAGTGCACATAAGCCGATGCAAATGAGCTGATGATGATGGGAGGGTGTGCATGATGATTGATATATATATATATATATATATATATATATATACA
>NC_030854.1:17412285-17427827 GCF_000208745.1 Theobroma cacao | reverse complement strand
ATGAGCTGATGATGATGGGAGGGTGTGCATGATGATTAGTATATATATATATATATATATATATATATATATACATACATGGTATATGGTTGTAATGCAAAATGTGAGAATTTGACTGGTTGAATTTTGGGAATTTATATGTGTTTCATGTTGTTTTTGTTAACACAACAGGATGGCTTTTTCTTAAGGGGAAGGGAATTTTTTTTGTTGGTGCCCTGTTTCTTGCTGCAGCGAGATTGAATCTCACTGCAGTGAGAAACTCTCGGGTTTGGAGGGGTGGTGCTGGCCGAAATCCCGTTGTAGCGAGAATGTTACTGTAGCTTCTCGCTGTACCGAGAAACTTTTTGTTTTGTGACCAAAAATTTCGTTGCAGCGAGATTTAATCTTGCTGTAGTGAAAAACTTTCTGTTTTGCTCCTCATTTGGTTTGGTTGCTATCCTATTTTCCATTTCTTTGGTACCATAGTTGAGCATGGACTTCCAACATTAGGGAATAAATGAATTAAGTTTAAAATGAGGAGGTTTGGTGAGAAACCCTCGGTTGGTTAATAATATAAGTCAAGTGTCGATGTAGAAAAAATTCATTCTCGCTGCAGTGAGGACTTGTCATTTATTTGACCTGATTCGAATGAATGCTATTAAAGTTTTCACTCTCCAAATCCTTTGTTGAGCATGACCCTTTTCATAAAGTGATTTACTCATGTGGGGTTTACATGAGGGGTTTTAATAAGAACTAAAACAAATTGCATTGTTTTAAAAAAATGAATGCATCATGATTTCGTTAAACATTCCTTAATGTTTTCTTGTTCCCTTTCTTGTTCACTCACTGGGTTTATACTCACTGTTTTCAACTTCATGTTTTCATATCACGAGGCAGCTGGTAAGTAGGTCGAAGTGTCTTCGTATATTCGACCCTTGGTAGGTGTCTCGGTATTGAGTAACTGTACATTCGTCCGAGTCTCTCCGCTGGAAGTCGAGTACTCTTTTGTTGTGTATAGACAAACCGATGTAAATTATTAAATTATGTTTAGATAATATATGTACTCTTTGATTGGTATGCCACTATGAGATGGCAATGTTTAGTATTATTTTGAATCAAAGTTATAACTTTTAATGAAATGGTGAAAAGGTTATATTAAAAGGCTTGCTTGGGCTTAGTGGACTACGTCCATTGGACCCATGCGTCAGTCATGACCTGAAATTTGGGTCGTGACATATCCACGTCTAACAACCCATCAGTGACCCAAAGGTTCTCTAGCTAGAGCTCACTTGTGCATAAAGGTCACACTATTCCAATGTGAAATTCGGCCTACTCTTGAATCTCTCGGTTTGACAAAACCATTTATAACCAAATTTGGGGTTTTTAAAGCTTATTACCAACCCATTTCAAAAACAAGCCATGGCAACGTTATAAATCTATTTGTAAGAATTCACGATGTAAAACCTTTGCATGAGATTTAAATATTAAATCAAGCATGGTGAACATAAAGCTTATTCATGAATGCACATCACAAAGACAAGTAAGGCACGTTTTGACATAAACCATGGCAAAGAGTTTGTTTCCTGATTTTTAAAACCCCTTACATATATAGCCTATATATATACAAAACGTTTAAAAACATGGCATCCACAAGCGCCTAGCATTCTACCAGCATATGCTATCCACAATTGCGAGTATAATTCAATCGCAAATCAATTTAGAAATCGCTTACCGGAACTAACAACTCATGCTATCCACAATTGCATTTAAAGAAAACTGGCAACGTTTATTATACGTATGTTATTATATAATTTATGGAACTTTTAAAAATAGATACCCCTTACTCACCTCACAATGGCAAGATGCTACTTCACCATTGATTGGGGGAGCCTCTAGCTAATTTTACTTGTCGGTCACCCGTCACCTCTTCCGGTACACCACCACAGCAATCTTTCCTAACTTGTACACTTCCTAACTGCAAATTAAACTTAATATACTTAGTGAACGTCACCACAATTTGGCTCATATTTGCTGCCCTATATACCATATTCTTAGTTCTCTTTATTTTTAAGAATCCCTCACAATAGTCAACCTCTCTTATTATGTTTACTTTTGTGTTTATATTCAATTGTACACATATACGTCAGCAACTTAATCAGTGAATTTTTAATCTAAATTCACATTTTTCCACCTTTATCATTCACAATAATCTAACATGCAATCTATAAACTTTCAACTAACTAACCCAATATAACATAGCATACCCACATTGCATGCTTAGCTTCCGATTTACATTGAATTCCACATGCAACTTAATAACTTCTCACATCCTCAGTCACCATTGCTGCCACAAGCACAAATAATCAATACACATTTCATTTTGTTTTCCTTTCCACTTATGATCTCAAGGTTAAAAACACGTACCTATCATTTGTCTTACTTTAAATCACCATAGTTTTAAGATTAACCCACATGCATGCACCCCGGTTCTTTGAATCCTTAAAGATCCTTGCTACCACAAGCACAATCTCACATCACAACTAAGTTCACATGGCATGCATTCAAGCAAAATGACAGCTTTTACCTTCCTTACCCTTGAATCACTAAGTTGAACCACCAATATTTTTTTCTTCAAGCTTCAACAATGGCGTATAAGAGGAAACCTTTCAGTTTTTCTCCAACTTCTCCAGGCCGACCCCTCTTTCTTTTTCTCCTTTCCTTTCTCTTTTCTTCTTTCTCTTTGCCTTCCTTTTGGGTAGAGCTCTCAAGGCTGATCCTTTATCTCTCTGTCCTTTCAAAGACATGGGTTTCCCAAGCCTTTCCCACCTTTCTCTTCTTTATTTTATTCCTCACTTCTCATTAGACCAATTCATCACCCACTCAATTTTCATTTACCAATTTTCTCCCTTGTTCATTGGCCTAATATCTATCTTCATTTATCTTCTCCATTTGCCATCTTCACCACCTCATCCTTTCTTTTTTCATTCTTTATTTCATGCACCACCTTATTCATCCAATCATATTTCATGCATAACCTTTACCTTATATTTTATTTAGTCATTTATTAAGCTATTCAAGTCACATGCATCCCACCTTTTTTTTCCTCATTTGGCCACTTAATACACCAATCTTATTATATTCAATAGGATTTATTCTTATTCTTCTTTTTACTTCACATGGTGGGGGTCTCACATGTTCCCCACCAACTTTCACCTTTTTGCATGCAATAATTTGCATGTAATAGTGAATCCACATGCACATTTCATTATCCCACATATCCTTATTATCTCAATTAGTTCTCCATGTCTCCATTCCTTCCAAACTCACATATACTATTATTAATACTTATATCACTAAAATTTCACTCATTAAATTAATATTCTATAATCAATAAAATAATATTTTATTCATCAAATCATCAAAACTATATTATAACTCCCCCACTTAAGTTCAATGCTCAAATTATGTGAGTTTGTCCATCACTCACAATAGAAATATATCAATATTATTTTAATAATATTTTACTAATAAAATATTATTTAATTTCAAAATTTTCCATCTGGCTTCTAATGTTCCAAAACATTTTAATTTATGCTGGTTTAGCTCCATCACTCATCTTTACTCCATAACGATGACCTTAATAAAATATTATTATTTTATCACATATGGAATATTTTATTTCAAAATATTCCTATCCTCCTTTACCCTCATAAACTCCTTAATTAACGTCAATTGGGATTAATCTTATCCTTAAAGTCATATTAGCTACCGTTTTAGGTCATAGGGTGTTATAATCTTTAGGGCTCAATTCTTCTTATTAAGTACATTCTCATGCCCTCATAAAATATAAACCATAAACGTTACTCAAATGAACTCAACATACAACATACCATAAACTTAACAACCATGATCATTTCATTAACATTAAAACTCATACATTGTGATGGTTTGACCCCCATCAACCTTGGGCTAGCAATGTACATCCCCATTACACCTTGGGCTGGTAACATATATCCCCATTGCACCTTGGGCATTTTATGATGCATCATAAGAGTGAAGTCGTCACTTGCACCCTGTGAGAGTGGTATCAATCAATCTCTTTGAGTTCTCATACTCGTAGCATGTGGTATGTGGAATGTCCTTCACATACATGCTTACTCATCTCATAAGGTATGTAGAATTTATATCATATACATAATCTCTTGGCATTTATGCTAGCTCAATCATCTCATGTAGTATATGGAATATACATCATATACATATTCTCATGGCATTAATCATGCATACTTAATCATCTCATGTAGTATATGGAATATACATAGTATACATATTCTCATGGCATTAATCATGAATACTAAACCACCTCATATGATATATGGAATTTACATCATATACACCATCCTGTAGTATACATTATGCATACTTGATCATCTCATATGGTATATGGAATTCACATCATATACATAATCTTATGACATTCATCATACCAACATGCATATTATAGCATCTATAAATAAGCATACAATATCTTGTACCCGCACTAGTCCGAAGACCAAGGTAATTAAGTGGACTTCAAACATAAGGTGCTTGCCTTCCCTTGTTGAAAACTAATACGTAGTAAAGTTTTTACATACATAGTAGATTCATAAACATTTTAAAAATCCATTGAGTAAATCACATCACAATCATTATGAATTTATTTTCTAGAAAATCATTTTCATTCTAAAATCTCAAATCCTTTGATAACCAATTTAGAGATATAATTTCAACATGCATAAATAATCTTTTTCATCAAAATCATGCTAGCTTTACATATCAAAATAATTTGAAAGTGGTGTCTCCACTCACCTAATTGGAGAGTCGAGTCGATATCTAACTCTAATCACAACTCCTTTTCGGCATTATCTGTGGAGTTTTCAAGTGTTCCTATAAAACAACAATCATCACAATCATTTCCTAGAATAAGAATTTCGTAATAATCATTCTATGTACTTTCAAAAGTACTCGACTTTGGCTAAACTAATTTTCTAGCTAAAACCCATGCTTAAAAACCCAAAAATCTTCCATCTTTACCTTAAGTGAGCTTAAATGCTTAAGCAAAACATAAAACTTTTAAACTTAAATCACAAGCAGAAAGTTTGGGCGATAACACAACTATTTAAGTTATGAAAATCTAAAGCTAAAAGATTTAAAAGCAAAAACTGTCATCTTTTTCCATAAAAACCCAAATCTAAGCCTTAAAATCATAAAAATGGAATTTTAGATTAAAAATATGTTGAAAGAGCTTAAGAATAGGTGTTTTACCTTGCAAATGCAGCTGAAGGTTGCCAACCCTCAAAAAATGTGATATATTTATAAGCTAGGGTGTGAAAATATATTTTTACCCCCTTTATTTTTCTGAAATCAACGAAATGTATCGATACATTTGGTTCTGGGGAAAATGTATCGATACGTTATGAACATGTATTGATACATGTTCATCATAAACCCTTTCTAGGCTATATGTATCGATACATCATGAAAATGTATAGATACATTTGAGACAGACTGCCTGTAAAACCTACTCAACTTATTTACATTAAATACCATTTAAGTAAATGTCTTTTCTACTTTTTACTTTCCATTTACTTAAGATATTTAATGTAAATAAGCAAGCAACCCCCTTTTTTGGATTCAATAAAAATATAAAAAAAAATAAAAATCCAAAAGAATCAAAATCTAAATTCTGCTTTCAAGAAGAAAATCAAAAAAATTTAACTGAAATTAAATTTGCGGTTCCCATTTACCCTAGCAAACATGCTCCAAAAATTAAGGAAAAATAATTTTTGATCATTTAAAAACCAAAGGAATCATTATCGTCATTTTTTATTTCCAAAAGATTATTCTATAAAAATCACATATTTTGACCCCTTCCAAACTCAAAAAAATTTTCTGCGTCAAAAGTGACAGACAACAAAAAGTGTCAATAATTCTTTTGGAAGGTTCAATCTAAGTTTGATGTTCAAAACATGTAATCTATATGCTTACCTAAGGATTTCCTAACTATCTTACTCAATGTGGGACTTCCTAATTACAGGCAGCTCTAACCGATTACAACTTCTCTATCTTGCACTGTCCTACTGTTATGTTCTCTACTCTAAGCAATTAAGAATTCTTTGTCTTCAGACTTCTCTTCTTCAACAGACTTCCTCTAACTAGTTATAACAGGCTTTAACCGATTACAAACTTTCTATTGTCACTTCTCTACACCATAGTCTTCCTCTAATCGGTTAGCTTTTCCCTTAACTGATTGAAGCTTTACTTCCTTCAACCATAATTGATTAAAATCACCTTTAATCAACTAGAAGATCTTTGAATTTTGAACTTTTCCATTTTGGCTCCCTTCAACGGTCAATTATAATTTCAAACTTGTTTTTGGCACTTGAAGATACTAAGACCTTGTGCTCTAATAGATTAACTAGACCTCTTAACCGATTAGCATATTTTTGTTTTGCTTCAACTTATCACATAGCTATACCTTAACTGATTAAAGTCCCTTGATAATCAGTTACTAAGATTCTATTTTTGTTCGATACTTTCTCTTTCTTTCTTAACTGATTAACTCTTCATTAAACTTAGCAAGCTCTTTGACTTGCCTTTAATGACCAACTTTGTCAAGGGTATTAAATTAAATCTTGCACACTAAATAACAAGATTAGACATTAGTGAATGAGAAATGTTTTGTTATCATCAAAAACATATGGAGTCAACAATAACAGCGTTTGGTTTACAAGCACCTTATTGGAAATGTAATATTAATTTCCAAAATTACCCTTATATATTAAAATGACAAGTGATATTTTGACTAATAATAGTTAGTCCATCATTAGTTATAAGGACTTATTTGACTTAAAATAAAAATATAAGAATTTGATTGAAGACAATAAAAGAATTAAGATTCATTTGAATTTTCTTAAACAATTGAAAAACTTTTAAAATAATATTATAAAAACAATTTACCCCACTATATGAAACTCTTTCTAATAAATCAGGAATAGTTCATTGATGTTTGCTTTAAAATAATTATAGTTTTGATTATGACAAAATGATCAAATTTGCTTGAGCATTATTTGAATAATCCTTGACAAATTCTTGAAATGATTTAGCTCTCATACATTTTTTCTTTCAAGATTACAAGCTTGATTTTTTTAGTTGTGTGAATTCTTGAAGCTATTGAATTATCACACACTTGTTCTACAAATATCTACAAGTTTGAATGACTTAATTGTATGAGTGTTAAATTTGCTTAAAAAAGTTCTATTTATGATCCCTCTAACATTTACCTTTGAGATGTTGAAGTTACAAGATATGTTCTCAAATTGTGAAGTTTATCTCAAAGCATTCAAAAATCATTAATTTATACTACACCAAGGTTGTCTCAAGACAAGAAATTCACTTTGAACTTAACATTTGATCACAAAGAAGAAGCAAAAAAGAATTAGTTGAGGTTAAGTGCTAAAATGGCAAAGAATCTTAAGGAAACAAAGCTTCAATCAATCCTAGATCAAGGCAAGTCGATCCCATGGCAGAACACATGAGAACATGCGAGAAAACTTGAAAAAGACACAACCATAGTTAGCCCCATAAAGCCTATAGTCAACCTTATGGCAAGGTTGATGAAAAATCATGAAGAAAAGAAGCCACAGTCGACTTGATGAAGCGATAATCGACCTTAGAACAATGCTAATCAACCTTTTGAATTTGATGAAAAAAACACAAGCTTTTTCGAAAAGGATCAACTAAAGAACTTCTATACTTGACTATAGATGATCGTTAGACACAAAATTTTTTAAAAAAAATGGCTAGTTTTTTCTTTAATCACCTTTAACAGCTCTAATACTTCTTCAACTATAAAAATGACCATTTAGAAGCATTTGAAAGTAAGGAAAAAGAAAGAGAAAGGCCAAACTCTTAAGGATCAAAGTCTTGAAAGAAAATGAGAGAAACTAATGTTAGGAATTCTTGAGCTAAAATTTTCTTGTGCTTTCACTCCTATCTTTATATTCTATCTTTATATCCAATGCTACGTATTCTTCCTCCATTATACCCACTTAGCAAAATATACCTTTTAGAGGCATTCTTGTTATTCTTGTAAAAGTTCTAAAGTATCCTTAAAAAGTTAATGTAAGGGTTATAATTGATCCCGAAAAAGGCCATTGTATGAGTTTATGGTTAAGCCCATTAAAAACCATGGGTTTCGCTTGATCTCGTGAAAAAGCATAGTGAGAGTTATCACTTGATCCCGTTAAAAAGTCGTTATGGGAGTTATCGCTTAATCTCATGAAAAAGTTGTTGTGAGGGTTACTACTTCATACTGTTAAAAAGTAAGAATCCTTTTAATGGATTAAAAGATCCTTTTGTGAGACCTTGACCTTTATAAACTCATAGTTAGTAATAAACGCGATATTCCTAATTAATGGTAATTTTGTCATTTCCTTAGTAAGCCCCTAAAAGTAAGTTTTAAACAATATTAAGGCCTAAGTAGGCCTAAGGCATAAATGAATGATGAAATTATGGGTAACATGACAAAGGAAATAAAAATGGTGATGATTTCCACGGTAGGGGCAAAATGGTCATTTTTCACCTCAGGTAAAATTTTTTAGTTTTCATGAACCTGAGCATTTTTAGACCATTATGGACGTTGTCCTAGTGTCAAAAGAGTAAAAAGATTTCATAAAGGATTAGAGGAGAACAAGTTAACTTGTGAGGGCATTTTGGTAATTTAAGTGGAGTGGATAAGCTTGGGCTATAAATATTTCTTTCTTCCAACAACTTCTTCTCCCATTTTCCAGCAACTTTTTCTCCCATTTTCCAGCAGCTTCTTCTTCTTCTTCCTTCTTATCTTTCACGTTACTTCCAACCTCCATGGAAGCTTGATATGAACCTCCATAACCTCCCTCAAAATAGTTCCATTTTTCATGCTTTTGGTGCACCCTTTCATAAACCCTTGTGCTCCTCCACTCTCTCACTTTAAAACCCTTGAAAAATCTTGTTTCCATACTCTCTCTCACTAGTTAGGTGTTTTAGAGAGAGAAAGAGGAAGCTTTAATAATAGCTTGAAAGTTTTTGGAAAGAATTTCAAATACAAAGCTACCAAAGTGAGTAGTACACTAGAATTGAGTTTTAGTGTTGAAAATGATTAGTGTTTAGACTTAGGGGTGATTTGGTAGTTGGGGTTGTTCATTCACTTTAGAGTGATTAGGATGGTGAACATAGATGGCCACTTAAATGGAAATTTGAAAGCTAGCTAAGAGAAAGCTTTTAGAATTTATAAGTATGTGGCTTGACTTAATGGTGATGCTAATGTGATAATAGGTTCCAACGAAGCCCCACCGTCCCATTTGGACAATTAGAGAAGTAAAGTTGACTAAAGGTTTAACAAGATACCGGTGAGTGAACTTGGATTTCAAAACTATTTTGGGAATGTGAATGTATTTGTACAATACCTTTGAATGAGT
Organism: Theobroma cacao; assembly: GCF_000208745.1. Classification (NCBI taxonomy): domain Eukaryota; kingdom Viridiplantae; phylum Streptophyta; class Magnoliopsida; order Malvales; family Malvaceae; genus Theobroma; species Theobroma cacao. Next base: position 17,418,351 of record NC_030854.1, on the reverse strand, counting down.
TTATTCAACTTTTCTAAAAAAATGGGTACCTTGGGAACAAGATTTTGATTATTGTCTTTATATATGACATGTGGCTGTTATGGATTCTTATTCTATGTCATTGTGTTGATATACATATATGTTGTGCATTGATGGCTGACATGGTGTGATAATGATAACTGTGCGTGTGCACGATGTGGGGGGATGCACATGCCGGTGATGATGGTGGTGACGGTGTTGGATGATGAAAGTGCTCGTGTGCACGATGTGAGGGGATGCACACGATGGCACTAATTGTGCACGATGTGGGGAGATGCACATGATGACTCCGGCTATGTGCACGATGTGGGGGGATGCACATGAGCTGGATGAGATGATAGTGGTATTGGTATTTATCCATGTATGTATATGTATATATGTTTAGAGAATGAAAACTCATGAATATGGTTTATGGTTGAAATGCATATGAATTTGGCATGTTGAACTTTGGAAATCTTTATGTGTTTCATGTTGATTTTGTTATTTCAGCAGGATGGCTTTTTCTTGAGGGGAATGGAAACTTTTTCTTGGTGCTCTGATTCTCGCTGCACCGAGAAACTCTCGAGTTTGGAGGGGTAATGCTGGCCGAAATCTTGTTACAGCGAGAAAGTTACTATAGCTTCTCACTGCAGCAAGAAACTTTTTGTTTTATGGAATAAATTTCGCTACAGCAAGAATGAATCTCGCTACAATGAAAAACTTTATGTTTTGTTCCTTATTTTGTTCGGTTGCTATCCTATTTTCCACTTCTTTGGAACCATAGTTGAGCATGGACTTCTAACATTAAGGAATTAATTAGTTAAGTTTGAAATGAGGAGGTTTGGTGAGAAATCCTCGGCTAGTTGAGAAACCCTTGTTTGGCTAATAACTTGAATCCTAACTTCGCTGCAGCAAGAATGCCTTTTCGCTACAATGAGGACCCATCATTTATTTGACTTGATTCGCATGAATGCTATTAAAGTTTTCACTCTCTAAATCCTTTGTTGAACATGGACCCTTTTCATAAAGTGATTTACTCATGTGGGGTTTACATGAGGGGTTTTAATAATAACTAAAACAAATTGCATTGTTTTGAAAAATGAATGCATCATGATTTTGTTAAACATTTCTTAATGTTTGCTTGTTCCCTTCTTGTTCACTCACTGGGTTTATACTGACCATTTTCAACTTTATGTTTTCAGATCAAGAGGTAACCGGTAACTAGGTCAAGGTGTCCTTGTAGACTTGTACCCATCTTTTGGTAGGTATCAATGGCATTCAATAGCTGCACCTTCGCTATGGTTGCTTCACTGGAAGTCTAAAGTCCCTTTTTGTTGAACACACGTGCCCTAATATAAATTGTTAAGACGTGTATATGTCTAAAGCAATAGATGTTTATATTGTTTAATGTTGCCACTATGTAATGGCATGGATGACATTATTTTGAATCATATAAATGTGAATATATGGTATCGATAGAAAAGTTTTGACATACTCGTCAGTAAGAATTACAAAATACAGTGGCAAGAACGAATGATGAAATCGATGAATGGAGTCACATAAATAGGCTTGCTTAGGCTTAGTGGGCTATGTCCATTGGGCCCATGCGCCGGTCATGACCCGAATATTGGGTCGTGACACCTTTGAAGTCAAGGGAGTGGATGTAGGCATTTGAGAAAGCTGAACTAGTATAAAATCCTTATGTCTTGATTTACATTTATGCTTTTATGATTTATTGTTGAAATTCTACTTTAGAAAATCCACTTACTTTGATTTTAATATAAATAGGAAATCCATTTTGAAAAAAGGTTTGATTTTTACCTAATGTCTTCATTTTATCATTGCCTTGTTTTGCTATACTTCATTTCAAGAAAACCCATTACATAAATGTGCTTGTAATTTGATTTATATTTTTAGCATATTAGTTTTGATTCTTTTTAAGTATTTATTTATCATCAATACATTTTTTATTTTGAAAATATTTTTCTTGTGTTACACTTATTTGTACTTAACAAACATTTAAAGCATTTAAAAAATAATCCACTACCAAAAAACAAGCTTTTTTCGTTGGAAATTCTGTCAGTAAAAGCCTAGTCGGAAATACTTTTTTCGTTGGAAAAAATGCATAATCTGTTGGCTATCCCATAGTAATTCCATTGGAATTTCTATTGGAAAATAATTTAATGGAATTCCGTTTGAAATTTCCAACAGAAAGTTTGTTGGAAATTCTTTTCAAACGGAATTCCATTGGAAATTTCCAACAAAATTTTCATTGGAAAAGCATTGCCCACAAAAAATTCCGTTGGAAATAATTCCGTAGGAAATCAATTTCCAACGGAATTCCGTTAGAAATTTTCAACATAAATTCCATCAAAAATGCTTTTCCAATGAAAAATTCTGTCTAAAATTTCCAACGGACTTTTTTGTTGGAGAAGCATTTCCAACGAAATTCTGTTGGAAAAGCATTTCCTACTGAATTCTGTTAGTAATTTTCAATGAAATGTTTCGTTGGTAATGTTTTTCCAACGGAGATTACCAACTAAAATTTTGGTAAAAATTATCAATTAACATCCATAATTCCCATCCAAAATTGATAAGAAAAATACGCATTAAAATCAAAAGTCCAAAATTAAGTTCATGCAATTAAAAATTGTCATAAACACATAATATCTCAGAATGTCAAACAAATATAATATAAAGCTAAACGTGTTATTGTATGCCATACTAAAAAAGTATCTAAAATGCACAAGGTAATACTCTTGTTTCACTTGTTGAAGACATCTCAAGCACCTGCAAAAATTTTTTATCAAGCTTCATAAGCTTTGAGTGAAAAGGAACAGAAAAGAAGACATGAAAAAAAAAAAGCTGACAGAGAAAAGCAACTCACGTTGCAATGTTCTGCTCCTCAAAGAAGTTGCAAAAAGCAATGCAAGCATTTTTAACTCTCTGTGCACCAATGTTGTTTAACACACAAACACACAACAACCATTCTCATTAAACAACGAGCAAAAACAAGAGCAACCCAACTTTCTAAAAATCTTGTTTCAACTTTAATTTCTCTATCACTTGAATAGTCAAATCTAACAAGTCAGACCTTTTTCCATTTGAATTATACTTTTTGTAGTGCAACTATAGGGTTCAACTACTATTGAAGAGAAAATAGAAATTTCAAAATAAAGAGAACAAGAAAAGCTTTACAAAGCAGATAAAAAAAGATAGTTTAAGTTGTCGCAGCTTGACATTAAAGAAAGAAAAATTTATAAGTACCTGCAGCTGCTACCCTTCAACTGATGAACATGTGCATCTAACTTTTAGAAGTCTACATTTAGTTGATCTCTATATCAAAAAAGGAAAAGTTAAGGAGAAAATAAAATAGGAAACTCAAAGATGTAATAATAATAATAATAATAATAATAGTAAAAGACAGTTATGGCAAGAAGAAAGCTGACACAGATTGAGATCTTACAAAGCCATGGTGAGATCATTGAGCAGTTTTTTAGAATCATAAAAAAAGATAGAAACAACTTCAACAACAAAATCTAGGTTGCTTTCATCTTGACGCTGCTAAAGTGGTAAAAACTAACCATCCAAGAATTCTCTCACCAACAACAAAAACAACCACCCAAAACAGAAACTATCAAAACAAGACCAAGCAAAAAGAAAAACAAGACAAAGCAAACAAATCAAACAAACCAAAACCAAAACAAGAAAACAAGGCAGCAAGTTGGTAAGGACTTTCAATGGTCACAGCAAAGACTTTTGTAGCAAGCACTACAACATTTTTAACATGTGGCTACAAAAATATGTGCAGCCATAGATTAAAAATCTACTGCCTTAAATTAAGGCTGCACTTAGAAAAAGTGTAACCTTAGCCAATGTATTGAAAAGTTTAGCTACACTTTTTTATTAGATTTTGCAGCAAAATTAATATGCAGCCATATAATATATATCTGCAATCCTAAAATGTATGATAGCATTTAAAATATGCACTTATATTGTATAATAACAACACATTCTACATTCTAATATGTTACAAAAAGGTTCAAATTTTATAAATTTAACAATTTTACAAATTTTATAGCAACCTATAAGGCAAACCATGCAAATCTTACAAAATTTACAATAAATATTGATCATCAAAAAAAAATTTTTTGGTAAGTCATTCATGCATTTTCATTATTAGAATGTAAAATACAAAGTATTAGATAACAAGCTAGCAAGAAAAGCTCATGTAACCAGTTTAATTACATTGAAACAAACAACCCAAATAACGCCCCATCATAATAGAATCATGGCCAAAATCAAAACAAATAGCTAACAAACAACAATCATATCAGCAAGTTCTTTCTATTTTCATAACCAAAATCAAAGCCAAGCAATCAATAAAATGCTGCATCTCATTCCTGGTTTCGCAAGTTGATAAGCACAATGGTTGCCTTCAAGGGGATATGTTTGAATGTTACATGTCCTATGGCTTCACAAGATAAATCAATGTGTGAAAAGGCATTTCAAAAATCCAATATCATAATCAAACAAAAGGCATGAAAAATAAACAAGAATAAATTCAACACTTACTGGCAGAATCTTAATGTCTGAATTTGAACTCAGATAAATCTCAATCACAACAATAAACTCAAATAAATTCAACACTTCAGCACACACTACATATATAAAACAAAGTGAGTACCTGAATCAAAATTAAAGACTTAAATATGAGTGTAGACACCCTTTTTAATAAATTAAATAAAATTAATTAATTAAATAAATTAAACCAAAATTTAAAAAAAAAAGAAAGAAGAAGAGGTTGGAAGCACTTTTGGCCTCCATTGTTAACAAAATACAGAGCATTGAATGCTCCTCAGGCAGCTAGGATTTAGGGTCATTTTCGGTGGATTTGTTTTTGACGTGAAGGCAACCCATCCGGAACTCATGTTGAGAAAAGCATGATTACCTTGGACAATTGGGTTCTATGTGAACCCTAACACTCTAGTTCAAAGAAGAGGCTGGAGAAGGACTTTCGAAAACTAGAAAATGATCAAAAAAAGAAACCAATCTGAAATGCCTCATACTTTGATATGGTCACAAATAAAGCTTATCGGATGTGAATTGAGGTATAATAAGGTATTTTGGGAACTAAGGAGACAAGATAAAATTTTTAGAATAAAATAATATTAAAATATTAATATTTAGCCGAATATCGAAATTAGACATGAAGAAAGATCATATGGTTGATCTAATTAGGGGAGAACATATCAAACCTGACTCTATAAAATATCTGTCATGACATACATGTGATGGATAGCATGTTTGCATGCTATGAGAGTCCCGAAAAATCGACAAAAGTCGGTATTGTACCTAGAGGTACAACAAAGTTGATTTAAGCATCGAACTAGATCAAATAGAGAATTTAAGATGAAATTAAGAATATTAAAGTCCCAGAATGGTTTAATATGGTGATTTGGAGTTCAATGATCAATTTGGAGTCAAATCAAAATTTTCACTATCATGGGCAAAATGGTCATTTGCCACCTAGGGACAAAATGAAAATTTTTAGAAAAGATTTTTTAGCCCCATTTGACTTATTGGAGTATGATTTAAGTATTGGAGTATGATTTGAGGTTAAAAAGTGAAAAAAAATTTATTCTTGGTATTCTTCGGAGCATAAGGGTAAAATGGTAATTTTGCCACCTCAGGGGCAAAACAGTAATTTTCCATCACCAGGACATTTGTCCAGCACATGGTCATCCCTTATCCTCATTTTGACCGTTGACTAATTGTGTGGTGGAGATAAAAAAGATTAAAATTTAAAAAATTTAAAAAATGGACCAATGGAAACATGCCACATGTCAAGCAAGAATAGTTTATTATTTTCCATTAAAATCAGCCCATATTTATCCCATTTTCTCATCAAGTGGCCGGCCATACTAAGAACAAGAGAGGAAAAGAAAGAAACAAGAAACCTAGGTGGGAAAATTGAAGAAAAAGTGTGGGATTTCAAGGAATCAAGCAATCAAAGGTAAAATTTCTTGATTTTGACTTGTGATCTACCTTTCCCATGCATTTCTTCTT
>NC_030854.1:17403690-17412140 GCF_000208745.1 Theobroma cacao | reverse complement strand
TTTAGTTAGTTTAGCATATTTAGAAACAAAACAACAAGAAAAGAATTCATTTTCCTCCATTACCATTATTGGCCGAATTTTCTAGGGGAATATTGGCTACTGATCTTGATGGTTTATTGAGGAATTATGATGAATTATGAGTCTAGAAAAATAATGGGAATTTTCAGAGCAAAAATATGAATTTTTACCCACTAGGGGTATTTTCGTAATTTATTATTGGGACTGATAATTTGCACCACACTGAGGGACATTAAGTCAATTTGGGTGCAATTGAGGTATATAAACTGAAAAAAAAATTAATTTAGAGTTTAAACGGACACGTATATCGATTTATTGGGTAAAAGATTGAAATAGGCTAACATCGCGTTTAGGCAAAATTTAGACATTTTGCACTTTATACCATGCATTAGTAGTATAAATTAGTTTATTTTGGTTTAGTACCAAAGTAGTAAACCTCTTAATTGTGCAATTTGTCAAGGTGGTGAGTTCTTCGATAAAGGCAAAGAAATTGTACTTGAGGATCGATAGTCGGAGTACTTGGAATTCGACTCCCGAAATAGTGAGTAACCTTATCATCATTTTAATTATCTAAAGTATGATTTTAATCGATTTCGGTGGAATTTTATGAAAATGAGTTTAAATGGTTAATTTTTGGTTTTACAAATAAAATATGTTTAAATAAAATGATTTTATAAATTGTATTGAAACGAAATAACGATTTTGAAAAATAGAGTAATTGGAGACCACTGGTATGTAGTAGATTTATGATTTGAATAAATGGCTTATGATAATATTTGCATGAATGGCTGAATTGGTATTTATGTTGAAATATATGAAATGTGTATTTAGTCTTGAAAGGCTGTGAATTACAATAATTGTCATGTCATGCTAGAATGAATTTTATTGTATGGTGGGTTATTTAACTAGCCACTGCAGTAGAAGGGTTTCGTGAGCTAGCTTATTAGAGGGGCACAGTAAACCCCATTATATCTTACCTCAGTATGAGAGGCGCGGGTGGATAACTCTTGAGGCTAACAGTTTTAGAGTTCACTTCACGCCGAACCACCTCGTGATGATGAACTCTGCTAACGCCAAGGAACAGCTATATTTTCAAAATAAAAATATGATTTATGTGTTCAAAACTTTTTAACAGCCTTGGCAGACTCGGTTGGGATAGCCCTCGATCAAGGTATCCTTGATAACTGAGTATGATAATGATTTCGGCACAAGCCAAAGTTTTAAGAAGTTCATAAGCCATATTGATTACTTGATTTAAATAAATTGATTTCATTTGGTTGAAATAAGTCGAAAGATGATAAATTACAGTTTAATGAAATGTTTTTATAGTCTCATTTTACTCGCCTTTAGATATTTTAAATGATATTTGTTTACTCACTGGGATTATATAATCTCACCACCCTCCTTTTCACCCATTTCAGGCTCAGGATAGTCGGTAAATAGCTCATTTCATCGAGGGTTACAATTGGACGGCATCCTCAAAATATATAGGTTTATCTTTCTAGATACTTTTAGTCGTTCGTGAGCCCATGTGTCACTGCAAATTTAATTTTATACTCTGATTATCTATATTACAATATATATGAATTTATTTTACTTTTACGCTGTAAAAATTATTTATGTAGTGTTCTTAAAATATTGTTTTATGAGAAAATTGAATATTTTCTTCAATATTTTTATTTTATACTAATAGTCATAATTTCATTTTAAACGAATGTTTTAGACATCCAAAATTATTTTTGATTATGAAATATGTGTTTTCCACTTGCATACTACATTTTTAACTGATTTTGAGATTTTTAGAAAAAAAAAAGACTAAAATGCCCCTATGAGACAAAATTTTCGTTTTGTCTGTTTTAAGTTGGAAATAGCTCAAAATCCTTTAGAACATAATATTTGGCAATAGTTACTCACCGGGGAAAATGAGAAACTGATATTAAGCCTTGCGGGGTTCCGGATGGCATTTTGAGAGATAAGTGCCCATCGAGACACTGCGACGGTTGTCACGGGCTCGAAGGGAGTTCCGGGTCGTGACACAATCTCTCAAAAATAAAAAATAAAAACACAATAACCAAAGAAAGATCCTAAGTTCTACCAGCCAAAACACTTAACCACAAGCACTAAAAAAAATAACCAAAATCATAACAAAAAAGGCACAAAAAAGGAGAAAGCTAAGGAAAAAGGGGGTTCGGTTAATGAGAGAGAAGAAAAAAACCAAGAAAGAAAGAAGAAAGAAAAAGAGGAAGAAGGGAGAGAAGATGTCGGTAAAATGGAGTGAGAGAAAAATATTTGGGCGTCGAAAGGGAGAGCTTTTGGGCTTGGTTTTGTGGCATCGATAGAAGGGAGAGAAGGAGAAAGATTTGGGCATCGAAAAGGGAGAGCTTTGGGGCTTGGTTGTGTGACGCCGGTAGTAGGGAGAGAGGAAGAAAGATTTGGGAGCTTTTGGGCTTGGTTGTTCGGTGCTGATATGTAAAGCCCGACCTTATAAAATACTTTCCATGTTATTCATATGATTGACAATATGCTTGCATACTTGGAAAGCCCCGAAAGAAAAATTGTTAAAAGATGACAATGTACCAAATGGTACAATTAAGTTAATTTAAGCCTCGAACTAGATCAAATAGAGAATTTAAAATGAAATTAAGAATATTAAAGTCCCATAATGGTTTAATATGGTGATTTGGAGTTTGAGGATCAATTTGGAGTCAAACCGAAATTTTTACTATCTAAGGGCAAAATGGTCATTTGCCACCTAGGGACACAATGAGAATTTTTGGAAAAGAATTTTTTTCTTTTTTTGGCCCCATTTGACTTATTGGAGTATAATTTGAGGGTTTGGCAGTGAAAAAGTTTAATTCCAGTGATTTTTAGAGTGTAGGGGCAAAATCGAAATTTTACCACTCGCGGACAAAATTTGAGATTTTGAGAGAATTTAGATCAAATTTGACAAATTGTAGAATGGTATGAGTATAAGGGATGAAAAATATATCTATGGGCAATTTTTTAGTTTTTGGGGTAAAAATGTAATTTTTTACTTTTACGGGGGCAAAAGTGTAAATTTCAAAAATTACTCCACCAAGACTTTGGATAAGTCTGAGAATTTTATCTAAGCTATGGATATGTGGGACAAGTGTATGGTGAAAATTTGGAAACAAATGGATGGCTAAAATTTAAGGAATTAATAAAACATTAAAAAAATGAATAAAATAATATTATATTATTTTAGTCTTTAAAAAGGTAAAAATTCCAGAATTCTTATCTTCTTCAGCTGTCCAAACCAGAGGAGAAAAGGGGGAAAAAAACAAATAAGAACCCTACCTGAAAATTTGGGGAAAATCAAGAGAAATCAAGAAATCAAGCATTGAAAAGGTAAATTTCATTTATTTTCCTTGTGATTTTCACTACCTATGCATTTTTTTTCTCATTTCCATGCAAAATTAGAAAGTGGGTATGGACACCCATGCTGGCCAAACCTCCATGGATGAGTTTTGAGCTTGATTTTTGGTTGATTTTAATTGAATTAAGTGATTTTAGTTAAGTTATATTGAAATATAGCAAAAATAATCTAGAAAATATAATTTTCTCCCATTGAAACCCATTATGCTGAATTTTCTAGGAGAATATTGGCTACTGATCTTGATGTTTATTTGAGGAATTATGATGAATAATGATGAATTATGAGCCTAGAAAAATAATGAGAATTTTCGGAGCAAAAATATAAATTTTTACCCACTAGGGGTATTTTCGTAATTTGCTATCGAGACTGATAATTTGCACCACACTGAGGGACATTAAGTCAATTTGGGTGCAATTGAGGTATAGAAACTGAAAAAAATTAATTTGGAGTTTAAACGGACGCGTATATCGATTTATCGGGTAAAAGATCGAAATAGGCTAACACTGCATTTAGGCTAACACTTAAGCTGAAAATATGGTGAGAGAGAGTTGGTGAAGGAGCAAAATTGGAAGCTTTTCAGAGTAAGGAGAGAGCAAGCGGTATAAGAGAAAGAGAAGATGGGGGAAAATGAGAGTAGAAGAGAAAGGTTGGGTTAAAAACCCAAAATGGTACCATTTTTTAGAAGGAGTAAAATCACTCTTTTAGGCTTGCAACGGTGCATTTGACAGAGGAGTTCCGATGGGCTGCAATATTACACTTGGGTCATCATCTGAACCCAAGCTAGGTAAAGAATCACACTTCTTTCCTTGAAGATTTATTGTGTTTTGAGATGCTTGGATTACATATGTGATTTGATGACATTGAATTAAGTTAAATTATTTAGTATAATGTCCTAAAATTTTTAGATAATATTTTAAAATATGGAAATTAGTGTACGCAAGAAAAATAAAGGTGAATGTTAATAGTAAAAATAGTAAAAAAATGTTTTAAATATTTTGTTAATCATAAAAAAATTGGGATTTAGAAGAACATGCATATAAAATAATTGAATAACTAGTAAGAAAACCAAAAATAGATTTAGTTTAGTTTTAAAAAATAGTAATAATAATAAGTGAATGAGAAGGATAAGACAAAAAGGAAAGAGAGATATTTATAAGATTAAAAGGAAAGAAAGAAATATTTATAGTATAAATATAATTAGGTACTTGTAAATATAATAAATAAAATATATGAGACAAATATAAAGATTACAAAAAAATGCAAATAAAAAAAATGAAATGATTATTTTGAGTGATCCAATGATAGAATTTCACCTAAAAAGGGTAAAGAGTTGTCTCTTTCATGCGAATTTCAAATAATAAACTAATATATTTTATACATATTATTAATTAAGTTTTCTATCATTCTTCTTAATTTATATTAACTAATATTATTACATCAAGTATTATTATGTTTGTATACCTTATATGGTTATATATTTATAAATACCCATTATTTCAATTATTAAATTTATAATATGAAACTAATCTTAAAAGACGACGTAGTCAAAATAATATTAGAAATATCTTATATGAATATAATTAATGTAAAGCATAATGTTTAATTATTTTATTGTATATATATGAAATGACACAAAGTATATGTTATAAATATTACAAAGTTTGTATAACTTATAAAGTAAGAACTAATAAAGTTATTAACTGTATTCATATAAATAAATTTTTTTATAAATTATAGTAATAATGCTTACGTATAAAATAGATATGTGTATATTATAATTAATACATTTATAAGTATACAACTATATTTATGTATAATAATTATAACATATTAATATATACGAAGGATATTTAATATCAATATATATATTAACTTATAAAGTTATATCATTTAAAATAGATAACTTGCAATTTCATAATATTACAGGTTAATTTATATATATATATAGTTAATATATTCTATAACTATGATTCTAATTTGTATATTTATAATAAATTAATATTTTTTAATATATTATATTAATTAGTTTACTATAGGCATCATTCTTCTAATTAATTTATATTTATTATTATTAGTACCTAAAGTATTATTAATTTTTGTTTAATATATTACTATATTTTATCATCTATTCTTATAAAATTAAAAAATTAATTATTATGTTATTTTTATAACCTTTTTAATTTTATAACATTAATGAATTTGAAACTATTAATTTATAATTTATGATTCAATAAAGTTTTCAAAATATATAAAAAAAGTAAAGGAAAACATATTTAAATTTTTAATATTATAAAACTTAGTATGTATATATTTAATTTTATTAATATATTTCTTATAAATGATTAATAAAATTTTTAAAAATTCTTAATATATTTTAAATAAAAAATTAAAAAAAGTAAAACAGACGGAATTCTCCAACGGAATATTCCGTTGGTAATAGTTTTTTCCAACGAAAAATTCTATTGAAAAATTTAGCGGGTTTTAATTTTTTTTGGTGTCATAAATTTTTTCGACGAATTTCCAACAAATTATTTTCCATTGGAAAATTCCAAAGAAAATTCGTCAAAAATTCCGTAGGAAAGTTTGGCAGGATTAAATTTTTTTTACACCAAAAAAATTTCAATGGATTTTCAACGGAAATATTCTATTGGAAATCCGAAAAAAAAATCAAGTTAAATTTTCGTTGGAATTCTATTGAAAATTTACAACGGAAAATTTCGAACGAAATTTTTTCCTTCGGAAGGAATTTTTCCTTCAAAAAAAATCAATTTTCTTTTTGTGATCATTTGCTTGCATTTGATTAAGTAGGTTTGCAAAAGATTTACATATGCATCATAACTTTCTTTGAAACTTTTTTTGCATCTTTTGAAAACAATTTTCTGACCAAGGGTTGCTATAGGATCAGTAAAGTCGACTACAAGGTTTTCAAATTGGCTTAAAACGAGTTCTTCACAAGCATAGTCGACTAGAAACCTTTTATGGTCGACTACAATAATGTTTTCTGTCACGACCTGGTACTCCCCTCGAGCCCGTGACAACTGTCGTGGTGTCCCGGTAGACACTCATTGCCCGAAATGTCAACCAGAAACCCCGCAAAGCTTTACTATCAGTTTCTCATTTCCTTTGTGAGCAACCATTGTCAAATATCGTGTTCTAAAAGATTTTAAGCTGTTTCCAACTTAAAACAAATAAAATATTAATTTTCGTCTCACAGGGATATTTTGGTTATTTTTCTCAAAAATTTCGAAACTGGCTAAAATGTAATATACAAGTACAAAACACATAATTCATAATCAAAATGAGTTTAAAAGTCTAAAATCTTCATTTAAAACGAAATTATGGTTAGTGGAATATAATAAGAAAATAAAAGAAATATTAAGTAAAATATTCTATTTTCTTATAAAACAATATTTATAGAGTTATACGTAAATAATTTTTTGTAGCGTAAAAGCTAAATAAATTTATACATACTGTAATACAGTAAGCCAAAATATTTAATTTAATTTACAATAACAAGAGGGCCCCCGAATAAACAAAAGTAAAGAGGACTGTGAACCTACGGTTTGGAAAATGCAGATCTAACGATAGTCCTCGATGAGATAAGCTATCTACAGTCTATACTGAACTTGAAATAGCTGGAAAGGAGGGTGGTGAGATTATAAAATCCCAATGAGTAAACATACATCATCATAAACATCTAGAGTTGAGTACATGGAGACAATAAAGTGAAACATCGTAAACTAGGTCACTGCAATAGAACACATTTCATTCAAAATACGTAAAGAGGCTTATGAATTTCATAAAAACTAGGCTTGTGCTATAAATCCATTCTCGAGGACACCTTGACCGAGGCATCCTACCGAGACCGCCAAGGCTGTTAAAAATTCACATTTCGCATAAATTACTTTTTTATTTCGAAAACCTAGCCGTTCTTTGGCGTTGGCTGAATTCTCCCTCACGTGGTGGTTTAACGTGAAGTGAACTCTAAACTTTACCCTAGGAGATACCCTACGCGCCTCTCTTTTCGAGGTAAGAATATAATGGGGTTTACCATGCCCCTCTAAAAAGCTGGTCCACAGAAACCCCCTACTGCAGTGATTAATTAATATATAATCCACCATACAATAAAACTCAATAACATGATATGGCAATTTTTGTAATTCGCAGTCTTTCAAGACAACCAAACAATTCGTATTTCAATACAATTGCCAACTAGCCAATCATGCCCGATTTACCATAAGCCAATCAATTTAAACAATCGAATTGCAACAATTAATAGTCTCCGTGTACTCTATTTTTCAAAATCATTATTAATTTCAAAACAATTTATAAATTAATTTCATTGAAATGCATTTATTCATAAAACATGAAAATTTACCTTTTTAAATCCCTTTTTCCATAGAATTCATGAAATCATCTAAAAACCACCATAGATAATTAAAATGACAGTAAGTTTACTCACAATGTCTAAAGTGCAGATTCTCAAAATACTCAGACTACTGGTCCTCGGATGCAATTCTCTTACCTTTATCGGAGGACTTGCCACCTCGACACAGTACAAAATCGAGAAACTCACTACATTGGTACTAAATTGAAATTAAACTAATTTAGACTACTAATGCATGATATGGAATGCAAAAATGCACTAATAACTATCTAAACCCGGTATTGGTCTAATTCGTCTTATCACCCGATTAAATTACTAACGCGTCTAATTTAATCCCAAATTACTCCATTTCTTTTCTAATACCTCAATTCACCAAACATTATTCAAATACATCAATTTCAGCATCAAAACCCTCCCATTTCTTCATGGAAAAATTCGGCCATTACAGTGCACTAACACCATGATTTTTCCTACTTAATTTTCTCACCATTATTCATCATTTTCTAACCAATTCTTCTAGAATAAAAATCAAATTCATCCTCACTCAACACATGGTAAATTCGGCCATTGATGGTTGTTGGAGAAAATAAATTCTTTTCTTGTTGTTTTGTTTCTAAATATGCTAAACTAACTAAAAACACTAACATA
>NC_030854.1:17343790-17402237 GCF_000208745.1 Theobroma cacao | reverse complement strand
TTTTTAATATTTTCAACTTTAAACTTTTTTTTTTTTTTTTTTTTTTTTTTTTAATTTTAAATTTATTTTAATTTAGTGAGAGAATGAGAAAGGTAGTTGGGTCGAGAGAGAAAGAAATTTAAAGAAATGAATAAATTACATTTTATATAGTGTGATAATTCTTAAAATTAATGAAGAACATTTTTATCCACTAATTTTTTTTACTCTTTTCTTCCTTCTTGGAAGAGCCAATACAAGTCCCCATCTCCCTAAATGACTATTAAATTCCAATCAAATAAAATGTTAAAGAAGGATTAACGATAAAAAGGGAAATGATTATATCATTCTCCCAACCAAACATAATATACAAGTAATTACACAAATCATGGATAAAAGATAGTCATACCGACATTGGAATACAGCACCCAACATTTGAATATATGCAAGGTAAATGTGCAAATGTAAAGAAATGAAAAGGTCGAAGAGGAACTTTTTAAGTTGTAAAAGAAGACTTGAGCTTCAAATACAAGTGAAAGATAGTATTGAAGTTCAAAATCTAATCATAATAGCTATTTATAAATTCAACAAAATTGTAACTGCAACATAATAAAACCTGTTATAAGCATCCCATTTAAAACCACATTTAATATAATTTTTGATGATAATTTTTTTATGGAATTGAACACACACACACACACATATATATATATTATAGTTGTTAAATCAAGATAT
Organism: Theobroma cacao; assembly: GCF_000208745.1. NCBI lineage: Eukaryota > Viridiplantae > Streptophyta > Magnoliopsida > Malvales > Malvaceae > Theobroma > Theobroma cacao. Next base: position 17,401,526 of record NC_030854.1, on the reverse strand, counting down.
GTATCATGCATCGTAATCTTATTTTTGAAAATCTAATATCGCTTTCTATGGTGACGTAAGATACGATAATAAATTTTAAAATTAAAATTATAAATAATGTTTATACATATAAAATAAAAACGTTAAAATTATTACATTTTTAATGGAATTGAAGATTCTAGAGTATAACTTGAAAAAATGATTATTTTTTAATTTAAACTCTCAACATATTTTTAATAAAATATATATTTAAAATAAAATATACATTTTTCATATTAATTTATTGATTAAAAATTAAAAATATTAGAAATCAAAGGAGAATTTGATTCTTTAGTATTTTTTATTTAAAATCTAAATCTTAAACATTGAAACTCATAAAAAATAATTTTTCATATTTCAACTCAAAAATAAATAAATAAATAAATAAAATTTTAATAATTAGTTAGAATTAAGTTTATAAAGGTGTATCGACCGTATCATATGATACGTCTTGTATCGTAAGATATGTATCGTGTATCGTATGATATATTTTTGATATTTAATCAAATGCGATATAATTATAAATACGTATGTTTTCTATTAATATTGTATCATATCATGTGATATGTATTGAATATTGGACAATATTGATAATTATGACATTTATGTATACACATAAATGTGCATATGTATATAAATACTTATGAAATAAGAAAAAAAAACCGCAATAAAAAAATGACTTATTCTCATTAGTAATATTTAACTACTTAATTATTAAGTTGCTAACCTGTACAATAGTGAAATACTGTATTACTTTCTTTTATTTGTTTTTGTTTCTTGGATATATTAAATCTTAAATCTATGTCATCTTTGATTTTTTTTAATATCAACTATACTTTTTTTTATATTCAAAAATTACCTCTTATTATACTATTTTGACTTTATGGTATTAAAAAATTATGAAATGTATCAATTTTATAAAAAAATTAAAATTTTAAATATAAGATATTATTTTGTAAGAGTGTTTTAGTACCTGATTTGATTGTATCTTTTGAATGATAAGGTGAATAGGAATGGACAATGATAGGGATTCGGAGGAAGCGATATAATAATACTAATAATAATAATACTAATAATATCTAGATACTTATCAAATCATGGAGATAGAGCCGAGCGAGGCAACCAACTGTCGGGGCTCTGGCTCTCGCTTGTCCCGTGAATTTGATTGCAGTGTGGAGGTTTCCATCATCTTCCTTTCCCTTCCCCAAACACAACTACACTTCTACTGCTAAAACCCAAAAAGATAAAAGCAAAAAAAGAAGAGAAAATATGTGTCTTTGGTCTCAATTCTTGTTTGGAAATCAAAAATATCTACACACAAAATGATAAAATAGATCAATTTTTCTGTGAAAAGTGAAGAGAAGCAGACAAACCCAGTAACCCACCCCATTCCCAGATGCCTGATTCCCTTGTTTCTCTCTCATTCTTCTCTCTTTATTAGTAGTACGCGTGATAATAATCATAATAATAATAATATTAACACTTCAGCTACTTTCAGTTCAAGTAAAGGAGCTCGCTCACTTCCTTACTCTCTCTCTCTCTGTTTTCCTTTTCCTTTTTCTTGGCCCCGATTGCATGAATTCGACTTGTCCACCTCTTACTTTGTGCGTGTTGTTGGAATTCATCAGTTTGACGTCTGCCGAATTGGGTTTTGTTTTCTCTCTATAATTTGAGAAACAACATCTGATTCTGATTCTGATTCTGATTCTGATTTTGTTCTGGATCTAATCTAAGAAATGGCGAATTTGGGATCCTCTTCAGCAACAAAGTCAATGAAATCAGTGAAACTCAAGTTTAGAATACCATATTTCACGGAATGGGGCCAAAGACTGGTAGTATGCGGCTCCGAACCAACGCTCGGTTCATGGAACGTTAAGAAAGGGTTGTTGCTGAGCCCTTTTCATCAAGGTAATGAGCTCATATGGACTGGAACTGTTGCAGTGCCGTGCCGCTTCTGCTGCGAGTACAGTTATTATGTGGTGGATGATGCCAAAAATGTACTGAGATGGGAGATGGGGAACAAGCGTAAGTTGATATTACCTCCACTGCTTCAGGAGGGTGGTCAGACTCTGGAGCTTCATGATCTTTGGCAGGTACTACTTTGATTCGCCTCTCTTTTCTTCTTTGTTTCTTTTACAATGCTTTTCAGATTAATATTCTAAACACTGTTTATGTTTGTAATGTTGTGCAAGTGCGTATGAAGAGGTGTCCACTTTTACTGCCTAGTAATAGCTAATTATTATTATTATTATTATTATTGAGTTTTGTAGATCAGCGGACCCCATAGTGAATAGACAGATTTGCCTATTAGTACATGTCCATTTCGCCTTTATGTTTATATTTGACAGAGTTATTTGCTGTTTTGTACTTCCAAAGAGTTTTGTGAGATTTATTTTGCTATCAACCTACCCATCCTCAAGGTTTCTTGAGCCTAATGTTATGCATCAATACGGTTCATTTAGTTAGGGTCAGGTTACCCAAAGCTGCTGTTAACAGATTTCTTTGAGACATTTCTTGTCAATGTTGATTTTTTTTTAAAGAGCTGTTCTTCTGGAAGGGATGCTTGTCTTGGCTTTGTGGTGGATGGTAGATTGGTGGTTGAGTAAAATTTGGTCATAGTAAAACATGCTTGTTTCTTGACATTGAAACTGAGCCTAAAATTTTGTGTTAACAAATCCAGACTGGTGGTGATGCTCTTCCTTTCCGAAGCGCCTTTAAAGATGTCATTTTTTGCAAAGGTTCTACCTTGAATATTGATAGGCCAGAAGTAATCCTTCAGGACAAATTGGATCAGGGAGGTAATTGCACCATTTCTGACCTTCAATTTTTTTTTGGGAAATTTGAGTTTAGCTAATACATTATTGTGCATGAATCTGATTATGATACAGAGTCAGTCCTTGTACATTTCAAAATCTGCTGTCCAAATGTAGAAGAGGGCACATCAGTAAGTTTTCTTATTCCCAAAGGAGTTCTAAGGTGCATTAATTGCAAATTTAAAAATTTGCTTGATGTTCCATCAGTTCTTTTAGCTGCATGTATTTATGATGTTTGACTAATGCAGGTATATGTGATTGGTAGCTCTACAAAGTTGGGGAATTGGAACGTTCAGGATGGACTTAAGCTGCAATATACTGGCGAATATATCTGGGAAGCATACTGTGTAATTCCAAGGAGTGATTTTCCAATAAAATATCCTTTTTGAGATATGTCTCTCTAATTTGAAAATATACCATCTATTTTCAGTCTTGAGTTTGTTTATTGTTTTGTTATCTTTCTCTTTCCTCTTTCTTAACAAGTGTTCCACATATAAGTACTGTAAATACGGCAAGAATGGATGCTTGTCTTTGGAAATTGGTTCAACGAGGGAGCTCTCTATTGATTCCTCTAAAAGTCAACTGCAATACATTTTCCTTTCAGATGGCATGTTGAGGGTAAAATGTTTAAGGATACCTTAATAGTTAAGTGAATACTATAGTGAGCTTTTGGAGTAGTGATGATGGTACTAGTCTATCAATCGGGTTTGTAGGAAATGCCCTGGCGAGGTGCTGGTGTTGCTATTCCCATGTTCTCTGTCCGGTCAGAAGTTGATCTCGGTGTTGGAGAATTTCTTGACCTGAAGTTACTTGTTGACTGGGCGGTGGAGTCTGGATTTCATTTAGTTCAGCTTCTACCAATCAATGATACATCTGTACATGGGATGTGGTGGGATTCTTATCCATACAGGTAACCTTACAGATTAGATAGTAGATAACAGTGCTCAAAGTTGTTCAACCTTAAAAGTTCTCCCCATCCGTTTCTCTTTACCTTCTGGATGGCAGGAGGTTATATGTTCAATTTGAACTTATGTACTGCTGCATTTTTTCTGTCCAATAATTCTGTTGGCACCAGCAGATTGTCCAATATTTTCAAGTTGCAGATTGTTTCTGATTTTAGTTTCTCCTGATTTACTATCTAAGGCTAATATCTTGTTTGACACCATGGTACTTGTTGATTCCTTTTTAAGAGTGCTTATTAGGGATTACTGAATACGAGTCATAAACTTAAAGTTCCAATGTTAAAATGTCAATATTCTCTTATTTCTGTGGCAGCTCATTGTCTGTATTTGCATTGCATCCATTGTACCTCAGAGTACAAGCCCTTTCCGAAAATATGCCAGAGGATATCAAGGTAAGTCGACAACCTGCTTTCCTTAATTTTTACCCAACTTATCTTTCAATTTCATGTTACTGATAGGCCCTTTTATCTTTTCCTAAAATCACCATGTTAATTCTTTTCCTTTCAGAATGAGATTAGAAATGCCAAAGAACGCCTGGATGGAAAGGTAAAACTTCTACTATTTTTTATTGTTTTATCACTGGAAAGATATTTTAATTGATATATTGATTGTGTTAATTATACAATGGGATTGCCAAAAAAACATTTTCTGGAAATAGGATGATGGATGTTAGATGTTCGTTAGCCAGCTCTATGGTAATTGGCTAATGAGCACACTAAAGTCCTTGCATTTTCTAGTTTCTTGAAGTCTTAAATTTGTACATCAATCTACCCTGCCATACAGCCGGCCTCTCTTTCTTTGGCGTCACTTGGAACAAGACCATAAACTATTGGTCTATTAAATTTTCCCAATTTATTTATCTTAAGACATTAGTTGTTAACTGACCACCATTCTTGATTTGTAGAAAGACTAAACCTTTCTTTATGAATTATCCAAAGAAAAAGAAGAACTTTCCTCAGTTGCATACTGCCATTTATGGTATCTAGCTTCATTCTATCCTTCGCTGTTTTTGAATTGGTAGGGGCTTGGCTTGCCCCTTCTGCCTTTGAACTCAATTCACATTCCTCCTCTGTGCTTCCTTCAGATTACTCATCCATAGCTCCACGATTAAGTGTAGATCTGGAACCCTTTACTGTACTACTCAATGATGGTGGTAGCATAGCGATCTCAGAGTAGAAATAGTTTTATGGACAAGCTGATGTCTACTAACTAATTAGTTGATGGAGGATGGAAATATGCTAGTTGATATATTAAGTGATCTAGGACTGGGTTTTGTCATTGTTTTCAGAACATTCTAATAAGATTACAAGTCAAAGTGTAGTGGATAGTGCCTTAAAAGCTCAACATCTTCTGATTGTTTTTGTCAAGGTAAACAGTAGTTCATATTACCATCTTTATGCTATGTTTTATTTTCATGGCCATACCATTTTATCTAAGCTTTCAAAGTTTAACTGGATAAGATTTAACCAAATTCAGACACAAAAAGTATATTCTGAATTCTAATAACGACAAAAGATTTATGGGAGAAAAGGAAAAAGGCTAAAAGATTAAATCAGTATCGAAGTGAACATCTGCAGTGATGAAGTAAATTTTTTATTATATGCAACCCTTTCATCTTAGTATTTATGACTATAAATATTCTAATGAGATATTTTTAGTATATGCAGGATGTTGATTATGAGGCTACAATGGCTACCAAACTTTCAATTGCCAAGAAAGTCTTCATGCAAGAAAAGGATTTGATACTTAACTCCAGTTCCTTTCATAAATTTTTTTCTGCGAATAAGGTCTTTTAAACTTTTGATTCCCTCCATCTGTCAACCATGTATAATAGTCAAAAGTCCAAATATCTCTTTTCATATTCTGTTATCTATTAAGTTTGTTAATTTCCAATGTATGATTAATATAGTGAACGTTGTTTTAATTGGTAAAAGGATTGGTTAAAAACGTATGCGGCTTTCTGTTTTTTGCGGGACTTTTTTGAAACATCCGATCACAGTCAATGGGGCCGTTTTTCTAATTATTCTAAGGACAAGGTAATGATCCTTCCAACTTTAACTTGAACTTCTAAGTTGAGCCAGGATGTTGAATATAGTTAAAATGTCTTCTCCTTTCAAAATTTTAACAGTTCATCTGTTTTGCCTTAGGTTTAATAGCACAGATAAGCTTTTTCCCTTGAACATTTAACTCAATAATGTTTGTTCACCTTTTCTTACAGCTTGAGAAACTTGTCTCGAAAGATACTTCGCACTATGATACAATTTGCTTTCATTATTACGTCCAGTTCCACTTACATTCGCAGGTAAGTGAAATTCTTCAATTTCCAAAGTGTTGTGCATCACCCTTTCTCTTCTTGTTTGTGCATATATATATTTCTCACTGTTGAACAAATTGGTCTCTTGGTGTTTATTATTTGTTAATATAATGGACAGTTGTCGGAAGCTGCAGCATATGCAAGAGCTAAAGGGGTGATCTTGAAAGGAGACCTACCTATCGGTGTTGACAGGAATAGTGTTGATACCTGGGTCTATCCAAATTTGTTCCGCATGAACACCTCTACTGGGGCACCCCCAGATTATTTTGATAAAAATGGCCAGAATTGGGGATTTCCTACATATAACTGGGAGGAAATGTCAAAAGACAACTATGCTTGGTGGCGTGCTCGCCTAACCCAGGTTTTGCTATTTCTTTCTTTCCTTTACAGTTTTTTTTTAAACCTTTATCCTAAACCCAATAAGCTGTTTGGATGCAGATTTAAGGACAAGACATGCTTTTTTCCGTTTCTTTGACACTGAAAGTTTTATTATTTTCTTTAATTTCATTGCAGATGGGAAAGTACTTTACAGCTTATAGAATAGATCATATATTAGGCTTCTTTAGAATTTGGGAACTCCCGGACCACGCTATGACTGGTCTAATTGGGAAATTCCGACCATCTATCCCTCTAAGCCAGGTAATTCCTTGAAATATGCAAGGGGTACACTGGTATATAACAGTAAAGGGGAGCAACTTTGCTCTTGATGTAACTGTAAATAATTCTTCTGCTTCAGGAAGAACTTGAAAGAGAGGGTATATGGGACTTTGATCGCTTGACTCGCCCATTTGTTCAAAAAGAATTTTTGCAGGTGAGGAATGTGTATCTTGGTGGTTCAAATTGGCTTTCTCTTTAAGGATGTTGACTTGTTTGCATATGTAGCTAGCTAAATGCTCATTTTAGGATCTAACATTTACCAAATCCTTCATTTCAGAAGGCAGCCTATCTTTTCTTTAAGATTAAGATGCTATATTTTTTATTTTATCCATGTAAGAGAAATTGATGGAAAAAAGTTAATGGTTACTGTTAATGGCACTAATAGTTGCCATGTGGGGATATAGATTTGCATTGTAAAGTTTCATCAATGGTAATCACTAACTTCTTTCACTAATTTTCCTTGAATGGATCGAATTGGAAAGATTTCAGCCTAATTTGAAAAAAATAATAGGTTGAATCCTAAAATGAAGAATTTGGTAAATCTTAGATCCTAAAATGAGCATTTAACCTTTGTAATTTGCCTTATGACGTTTGAGTTTCCATCCGGTCAGTATCATCTGCTACTTTCTTATGCATATTTACTTCTTACTTTATTTTCCCTTCATATGTCAGGAAAAATTTGGAGATTCTTGGACTTTGATTGTCGCAACTTTTTTGAATGAGTATCTGGACCGTTATGAGGTGATGATCATACTCAATTGGCCACAGTTTGATTTTCATTTCATTTTTCCATTCAACTCTTGAAGTTAAGTGATTTCATGCTAACTTTCAACCTTGAATGACCATGTTGATTTACCTAATTGACTGAAGGTTATGCTAATTTAACTGACTAGTAACTGCATATTTTTGAGCCATTCATCTAGATACCTTTGGTTGTCTTAATTAATTTTCAAACAAATGCCAAGAGGGGCTTCATTGGGATCATTAATTTGAGTAATTATTTGATCAACATGTCTCTAGCAATCATAAGATGAAATGCTTTTCTTTAACGATAGAACTCCCATTTTCTTTAGTGTATTCCAAAATCCAAAGAATTTATATGCACACGGTTATTTTGGTTTTTCTTAATGAGATTTAATTACTAAACTTGTTAATATCTCCTTCCATTAGATAATTTTATTTCTCCCTTTTCGAGAGGTGGTCCTGGTCATAAATTGCTTGCTGGTCCATTGATGTCTCTTGGTTCAATTGTTTGAACTTTGACGTTCTTTAAGATCAATATAAGAAAACTTAATTTGTTTAATACTATCAATCTATGGTGTACATCTTGCAAAAAAAAAAAAAAAACTTTTTGAATCTCTATGTAATAGATTAGTATGTAATTTGTGGTTTTTAGTGTAAAAAAGTTTATCCATCATCTGAAGTTTAATGTAAAAAAGTTTATACTCTTTTTCTTCTTTTCATTATTATTGTTATAAACAACACTTTTTAGCTTTGTGTTGATTGTGAAACATCTATTTTTATCACTATAAGGGATCATGAGTAGGCATACTTTCATTAAATTGGTTCCACCATTTGTTTTTAATGAGTTGTTAGTAATAGTGTTGTTTCAAAAAAGATCAGGGTTTTTGGAATGGCCTTCAATCATTTTTATCATTTGTTGCATGAAATTCTAGTTTAAGGAGGACTGCAACACAGAGAAAAAGATTGCTGCCAAGCTGAAGTCGTGTGCAGAAAAGTCCTTGTTGCCAGAGAGTGAAGATAAGATACGTCATGATCTATTTGATCTTTTAAAGGTAGCTAATGTATACTATATATAAATGTGGCTTGAGTGGTGTAAAACTTTTGTGAAGACTATATTGCCCTTTTGTTTTTAATCAAGTTTCAATCGTGTCATTCTATTAATATTTAAAGTAATTTTTACAATATCTTTTTGTTAATAGAGCGCTTATGCTATTAGAATAAAACAACCTTGAGCAAAGAGATGAATCTTAAAACTTAATAAAGAACTTGTTTTAAAAATTAATTAACTAAACAAAGTAATACACAAGACAAAAATAATTAGTTACAAAATTTAGTGGAAAGTTATTATTAGAGTTCAAAATCAATAAAATGCTTATATTACTCGAGTAGCTTGTAAATTATATTATTTTATTAAAATAATTAAGATATCACATCATGGTTTTCGAGCAAATTGCAAGTTAACTAAAAGCTAGTATGTCAAGAAGGATTTATTGGTTTAGATTCTTCCCGGAAACTTGTAGTTGTCAAATAAGAGGCTTGTGCTGGAAACTTGGGTCTTTTTCCTTATTTCTTTTTTTGGTTGTTCAATATTTTCTGGTCCTCATCTTAGACTATCCAATCAATTCTTTATGCAGAACATAGTTCTCATCAGAGATCCAGAGCATGCAAGAAATTTCTATCCACGTTTTAATCTTGAAGATACTTCAAGTTTTAGGGATCTGGATGATCACAGGTAGTTAGATCATATTAACTTAGTTTTTCTTTAAGACGAATTCTCAATCCTAATGTTCCGCTAACAGCCTTATTCGATTTGAAACACATCAACTTATCTCTAACTGTTTGTCACATAATATAGCAAAAATGTTCTGAAAAGATTGTACTATGATTACTATTTCCATCGGCAAGAAAAGTTGTGGCAGCAAAATGCTTTGAAGACCCTCCCTGTGCTCCTAAATTCATCAGATATGCTAGCTTGTGGGGAAGATCTGGGCCTTATTCCTGCATGTGTTCATCCTGTATGTTCATTCAACCTTTTCTTGTTCTAAACCAGAATGACTCCTCCCTCCCTTCTTCCTGCATTTTGCGTGTAGTATATATTCCTTGATTGTTATTTTTATCTGAAAATGCAGGTGATGCAAGAACTTGGGCTAATTGGCTTGCGTATTCAACGTATGCCCAGTGAACCAGATCTTGAATTTGGTTTTCCTTCGCAGTACAGCTACATGACAGTAAGAGCCAGTATCACGTCGATTTGTATTGAACATATCGTATGTTTTGGGGTTATTTAGGAATCATTCAGCTTCATTTTTGTCTCTGTTCTGTAGTTGGTGAAGATACCAGGATCTATTATTTTATATAGTTTCGGAAGGGGTACACTTTGTGCAATGAAAAGACATACGCTAAATGTTGTGAAAAGTTGACTGAGTTGAGTCAACCATATGTAGAAAAATATAACTATGTGAGAAGCTTCTTTCTCTTGAATAGTTGTTCCCCGTCTTTGATTAGAAAATCAGTATTCCTATGCCTCAAAAGATGATGAAATATATTAACACTGAACTCTAGAGTGCTTCGTCCGTGTAATAAAAGTGTCTGCCTTGTCATTGAGAAGTACTTCCAGTTAAAGGTTGGCCATTCAGTCCTTGGTTTTCTGTTTCCAAGATACATGTCCTTTTAGTATTCCTGCCTTGACAGTGCACTTCTGACATGTGGATTTTTTTCTTCTTGGTGGTGGGGTGGTAGTGTTAGTGGGGAGATAGCTGGGTTAGTTTCTTTTACTGTTAATATTCGAAAGGATGGGTAATACAGCAAAACCTTTTTCCCTGAAAAGCATGCCATGTCATAGACAATGCACGGAGGTCTATTTTTCTTCTTTTTCCTCATGAATAGCTTTCACTCAAATCTCGGGGTCCCTAATTTACTTGATGTATTTAAATTAAGCTGCTCATAAAAGAAATGAATAAATTAAGAGTTGGCTATTGCAAATATGTTTCAGGTGTGTGCTCCATCATGTCATGACTGCTCCACCCTGCGTGCCTGGTGGGAAGAAGATGAAGAGAGACGGCACCGGTTTTTCAACTCTGTGATGGGTTCTGATGAACTGCCACCTACTCAATGTGTTCCAGATGTGGCATATTTCATCATAAGGCAACATGTTGAAGCTCCATCAATGTGGGCAATTTTCCCCCTTCAGGTTTGTGATGAAACTCATCTACTTCAACATAATGTTCTCTTGGAACTGCAACTCATAGTTGCGAAACAAGTTATAATACACAGTTATTGGTGGCATTTTTCTACTACAGAAGTGTGTAAAACTATGGTTTTGATGGCCAGGATTTGTTAGCGCTTAAAGAAGAGTACACAACTCGCCCTGCAGCGGAGGAGACAATAAATGATCCCACAAATCCAAAGCACTATTGGAGATACCGTATGTTTCTTTTGTCCTCTGATGTCTCCTAAATTGGTCCAATATGGCTCTGCATTATATAATTCAAGCTGCTTCCCTGTTCCAATTTTTATAATGGTGCTTTACTTGAAGGTGGTCCACTGATACTTTATCCTGCTTTTAACTCAGGTGTACATGTTACAATGGAGTCCTTGATGAAGGATGAAGAGCTTAAAGCAACCATCAAAGACCTCATACGTGGAAGTGGGCGATCATATCCTCCTATTGGAGAAGCCGAAAAGCAATTGAGTCAAGAAACAGCAGCAATAGCTTTGGAGAAGAAGCACCATGTCAGTGGTCAAGAAATGACTCGTAATGGAGTTTTGCAGAAAGAGAGTGCAGGTGTCATGTAAGCCCCTATAACATTATATACGAAAGTGATGCTATGCCACTAAATACGTGCCTAGTATGATTGGTATACCCTTGACAATAAAGGCTGTTTCTGGTCTAAGGTTCAATATAGAAAATTCCTTCATTACTGAAGAATCTCAGTTTATTAAATAATTAAAGGACATTATTTAATGTTAAATAAAGCATATTTATCACTTTAGTTGTGCTTGTTAATTTCAGTAGAGTGGGAGGTGGGTTTACCTTTTCAGATAAATATTCCACTTCCTTTTTAATTAAAGAAGTTTGCCTTACAAATTTGCTTTCGTGCACTCAATGATTTCTTCACTCTCGTTGTTATGAAACGGCTATTAGACTCTTGCGCAAAGATTTACACATTTTAATACTTTCTGGCCTTTGATGGTGTTTTAAGAATGAAGAAAAAAAATGGGAAGAGTTTTTGATTTTTTTGACTTACAAAACAATTCACATTAACTCTTGGCTTTATGTAAAATTTAGTACATCTGTTCACTACTTATAGACGTATTAGGGATATAGAGATAGGATATTATTTTTAAATTTAAATAAATTAAATTTAAATGTAATTAATATTTATTTAAATTTAAACAAATTAAATTTAAATATAATGTATAAATAATTCTTATTTTAATTTAGATAAATTAAATTTAAATTTATATCCTATCTCTAACATTTATTTGCAATTATTCAATTAAGAAATATTAGAATAATATTCAATATTAATTAATGAAATATTTGTTAATTATCCATAAATAATTAATAAAGTTGCTTGCAATGTGGACGCGTTACATTTAAGTGTAACATCTCCCATTCGTGCACATTGGTATCAACTTATACCATTCTCAATTTAATTCATTCTCCATTCATTATTATAAGTGGAAAATGGAACATGTGACCAACATGAAAATAAAGGTACTGATGAGCAATGAGATATTAAGTTATCATGTTATTAACATAACATCGCTTGAGTTCTTGTCATACCTCAAATCATTTTAATCACACAAGATTTTGCATATATGATCCATTCGTGTAAGAGCTATGCAAAATCTCTTTATGTGTCTAAACTCATGGTTACATCGACCATCTAATGTTTTATAATTGCTCGGGAAATGAGTTACAGACCATGTATGTAAAATGAATGATAACTCTTATTTGGATACTCATGTCAATCCATTAAGATATGACTGTTAGGTCACATCATTTTTTACCTTTGGAATCATGCTAAAGTAGTAACGCCAAATCTCAACTTCATATCATAGATCCAAGTCCTAAAGGGTATAAAATTTGGACCACATAAGTCCTTAGGGCTCACATAGTGATGAAGTAGGTGTAACACCCCGTAACCTCGTATAAGAGCCAATAAGACCTTATCGATAAAACGAAGTGTCAACTAATATAAATTTAAGTTTCAAAGAGCAGTGATTGGTGAAAAGAATATTTAGAATAAAGTATTTTACACGCGAAAAAATAATATTTAAATAATAATATTTTTATTGAGGATGCATTAGCAAGTTAAAAGGCGATTTGGAAGTGAACCAAGGCCAATTGAGACACTTTGAGACCCAAGGAGAATTTTAAAATAAAATAATATTTTGTTAATAAAATAATGTTAAATATTAATATTTTATCTGTTGTCAAAATTAGTCATGAATGAAGATTATATGGCTAATCTAAGTGAGGGAGAAGAAATAAGAAAGAATTTCGAAGAAAAATGACATAAGTGGGGCCCGCGTGCCTTTATTTAATAAAGCAATAGCCGGTAAGTATATATTTAAATATTACGGTGACACCTTGGTGAAGTGTAAATTTTATATTTTATTTGTACAAGTGTAAAATAAGAAAGATAGAAGGAAATTTGGAATCAAAGAAATGATTGAAAGATCTAATTGCAAAGGATGAAAAGTATGGAGGGTCGAATGGTAAATAAGGAAAAGTCGAGGACTTATGTGCAATTACAATATTTGAAGCTAAATGAAAAATTAACTAACCAAGGAAGTTAGATTATATGGGATAATGAAATGTGTATGTAAATCACTATTACATGTAAATAATAACATGTAAAAAGGAAGAAGTTAATGGGGAACATATGGGACCCCCACCATGTAAAGTAAAAGAAAGGATAGGCCTAAATCTATTTGCATGTAAAGAGATTGGTGCATTAGGTGGCCAAATGAGAAAAGGAAAATATAGATGCATGAGACTTGAATGGTTTAATAAATGACCAAATAAAATATAAAGTGAAGCTTGTGCATGAAATGCGATCAGAAGAATAAGGTGGTGCATGAAATAAATAATAAAGGAAGAAAAGATGGGATAGTGAAGGTGGTGGATGGGAAAGTAAGAAAGATAGAAGGAAATTTGGAATCAAAGAAATGATTGAAAGACTTAATTGCAAAGGATGAAAAGTAAAGAGGGTCGAATGGTAAATAAGGAAAAGTCGAGGACTTATGTGCAATTACAATATTTGAAGCTAAATAGAAAATTAACTAACCAAGGAAAGTTAAATTATATGAGATAATGAAATGTGCATGTAAATCACTATTACATGTAAATACTAGCATGTAAAAAGGAGGAAATTAGTGGGGAACATGTGGGACCCCCACCATGTGAAGTAAAAGAAAGGATAGGCCTAAATCTATTTGCATGTAAAGAGATTGGTGCATTAGGTGGCCAAATGAGGAAAGAAAAATATGGATGCATGAGACTTGAATGGTTTAATAAATGACAAAATAAAATATAAAGTGAAGCTTGTGCATGAAATGTGATCGGATGAATAAGGTGGTGCATGAAATAAATGATAAAGGAAGAAAGAAAGGGATAGTGAAGGTGGCGAATGGGAAAGCAAGTAAGGATAGATAATTGACCAATGTGGAGGAAAGAAAATTGGTGCATGTAGAACCATTGGTTGACAAAATGGCCAAATGAAAACAAAAAGAGAATGTGTGCATGTATTGTGATTAGTTGAATGGGTGGCCATATAAATACCAAGTTCAAGGAGTAAAGAAATGTGAATTGGCCTTGAGAAGTTGAGAGAGGGCCGACCATTTAGAGAAGAAAAGAAAGAAGAGAAGGCTTTGAGAGGTTCCACCCGAGAAGAAGAAAAAAGAGAAAGAAAAAGAGAGAAAGGAAGGAAAGCCTCTAGTTGTGAGGATTAAGTGAAACCGTGAGGTTTCCATCCTTTATCTTGTAGATGTGTGCTATTTCATCAACCAAAGAGTCTTCAACATTCAAGAGGAAAGCCGTGGAGTGTTGATGGAGGTGTGAAGCTTGGTTTCAAGATACAAGAGAAATAAAGTAAGAATTGTGGTTTTAGCTTGAATAATCTTTGAAAATGGGTTGATGACTATAAGAAATGTTTTGTTGCGGCAAAGATTGGCTTGATTGGAGAAGATTTAGGGACATGCAAGCTATCAAAATCGTGAGTGCTTGGTGGATTCAAAGTGAAATAGAAATGGTAAGCATAACACTATATTTTAAGGCCTACGATTTGTAAAATCTTTGAAGAAATAATTTGTCAATCATGTTGGTAGCTTGACGATTGAAGTTTTGGAGGAACATTAGAGTGCATGTGCGGATCAAGCCACCTTAAAGGTAAAAAAAATGAATAATGCTTTGAGTATAGTTGAGAGATCTTGAGCAATGGCTATCTTTGTGTGATTGGAATCTTGAAAGGTACATTGTGAGGAATAATAGTTGTTGAAAGAATCTAAAATGCATGAGCGAGTTAGAAATGTTAAAGTTGTTCGTTAGAATACTTATAAGAATAAATATGAGCAATGTGGATATTGGATAAGGATTCTTGGTTAAGATGCTGCCCATATATATATACATATAATCGTGTGTATGAATGAAATTGGAAATAATGTGCCCGGTCGGGTATAGTGAAAAATAATAATTTGAAGTGTGCATAGTTCTTGATAATGAAAGGAGCAAGAATTTGATACATAAGGCAGCAAATGTGAGCTGAATTAGGATGATAAATACTAAGTACATTAAGCTTGGTTTATTGCTAGGAAGTGTGCAAAGTTTGCCGTGGTGGCATACCAAAGGTGGTAATGGGTGACCGGCAAGTCGATTTAATACAAAACGTAACCGGATTAGTGGCGAAGTAATATCCCGCCATTATAAGGTGAGTAAGGGGTGTCTATTTCAAATGATATATACACTATATATTGTTATACATTTAATAAATGTTTTCGGTTTCCTTTAAATGCAATTGTGGATAGCATGAGTTGTTAGCCTCGATAGGCGATCTTAAAATGGATTTACAATAATTTATACACTACTATTGTGGAAAGCATGAGCTGGTAAAAACCATATAAAATTATGGATGCAAGTTGATTTGGAAATTGTTTGTGCAGAATATATATATATATATATATATATATGTAAAACGTTTTAGAAATCAGGGAACAAGCCTTTTTGCACTGTTTTGCATCAAAAATCCGTGCCTTGTATCTTTGTGTGATATGCATAGTTAAATGTACTTATCAAATGGTTTAAATGCAAACTTTTGAGAGCCGTTTTTAGTCTGATTTTTATACAAATGTTTACACCATGCATTTAATGTGAAAAACAATTTGAAAGGTTATTGAACCTTGTTTACAAATGATTTTAAGCAAAAGTCTTGGAAAACTTGATTTGGTTTTGAAAATACTTTTGACAAACCGAGAGCATCGAGAGTAGGTCGAATGTCACATCAGAATAGTGTGACCCTTGTGCACAAGTGAGCTCTAGCTAGAGAACTTTTGGGTCTCCGATGAGTTGTTAGACGTGGCTGGAGCCACTGTCTGTGATTATACGTGGCAAGGCCACGGGTTGTTATATGTGGATAGGCCACCAATTGATATATGTGGTTGTGACCACTTGATTTCTCCGAAGTTGGCCAACATCGTCGAGACTACCATGGCTATGGGAATTTGGTGGAGTAGAGCTCCCGAATGTTATTACGTGAAAGTGGGTCCACGATTTGTTATTTATGATTTACCTATGCAAGAGCCTTAAGAGTTTTTAGACTCGTACTCTTTTACATGGTGGAGAGTTAACGTTTTTTCGCAGCTCCCTTATTTGAATGAAAGCTTTCAGAGCTTGTATATGATCACGAGTTGGTTTATGTGGATGTACACAATGATTTTTGCATGCCACACATTTTTGGGAGCTTGTGTATTTTTATATGAGTATTTGTATTTTTGATGGAAAGTGACGATTTCGATGATTGAAATCTATTTTTGCTACGATTGTTTTCGGCATAGTTTTGCCAAGGAAAGCATTGCATTATGATTTTACAGCATCATCTTTACAAGGCACAAACACCTTACTTGTGATTTGGTTTCATAAGATTATCCTTTTATATTCTTGTTTTATTATTCAAACGATCTGCTTTATGCTTATTTCCCGTCTACGCCCTGCTCACAGAGCCAATGATCACTAAGTCTATGAGACTCACTGTCACGACCCAAATTTCGGGCCATGATCGACACAATGGCCCAATGGACGTAGTCCACTAAGCCTAAGCAAGCCTATTAGTCCGACGTGTTCATCATTCCATCATAAACTGCTAAGTCATTTTTCAAAACTTAGAATCAAAATATTATTGAACATTGCCATCTCATATTGGCATACTAAACAAGTGTATATACATTTGTTTACAACATGTATCTTAACAATTACATTAGGTTCGTCTATACACAACAAAATAATACTCGACTCCAGCGGAGGGACTCGAACGAATGTACAGCTACTGAATGTCGAGACACCTACCAAAAGATGAGTACAAGTCTATAAGGACACCTTGTCCTAGTTACCGACTGCCTCGTGATCTGAAAACATGAAGTTGAAAATGGTGAGTATAAACCCAGTGAGTGAACAAGAAAGGGAACAAGCATACCGTAAGGAATCTTTAATGAAATCATGATGCATTCTTTTTCAAAACAATGCAATTTGTTTCTATTCTTACTAAAAACCCCTCATCAAGCCCTTAAATGAGTAATCATTTGAAAATCAGGAACCCATACATAGCGAACCATTCGAAGAATGAAAGCTTTAATATTACACAAGCAAGTCTAATACGACAATGAATCTTCGTTGCAGCGGAAAGGCATAGCTGCAGCGAGAATGAATTTTCGTTGCAGCGACGTTGGGATTTGGTTATTAGCTGATCGAGGGTTTCTCAACTAGCCGAGGGTTTCTCACTAAACCTCCTCCCTTTAAACTTAACTCATTTAATCCTTAATGTAGGAAGTCCATGCTCTGATATGGTAGTAAAGAAGTGAAAGATAGGGCAGCAATTGGACAAGATAGGAAACCAAAACATAAGGTTTTTTGCTGCAGCGAGATTTTTTCTCGTTGCGACAAAATTGTAACCTAGAAACAGAAGGTTTCTCGCTGTAGCGAGATTCTTTCTTACTGCAGTGAAATTTCACTGATGAAACAGAGAGTTTTTCGCTGCAGTGAGATTCCTTTTCGCTGCAGTGAGAAGCTACAATGACTATCTCGCTGCAGCGAAATACATTCTCGCTGCAGCGAGAACCAGTTCTGGTGAAGGTTCTCAAACCCGAGAGTTTCTCGCTGCAGCGGAAAGGCATTCTGGATGCAGCGAAATACAGGGCACCAAACGAAAATTTCCCTTTCTCCCAAAGAAAACCACCCTGCTTGAAATGTTCAAAACCAATAAGAAATACATAACAACTTCCCAAAGTTTAACATACCGAATTTCACATACATTACATCCATATACATAACTCATAAATGTATTATAACACACATGTTTACGTATGTATACATATACATATACCCATCACCATCATGCACACCATCCCATCATCATCATCACCAACTCATGCGCACTCCCTACTCGCACATGGCTGGGTCATCACCAGGTTATGCGCACTCCCTACTCGCACATAGCCAAGTCAATATAATTACACAACATTATATTCAAGCATAAATGTATATCAACATAATGCAGCCACATAGAAATCCATAATAACCACATATCATAACATAAACCATTTCACAAGAGCTTGTTCCCAAGGCATTCATTTTTGAGAAAAGTTGTATAAAACCATTCAAACACTTTGTTCAAAACAGTCGTATTCCCAAAACAATTTTGATAGGCAGTCCACTCACCAATTGATTGTAGAGCCTTTAGATGACTCCAATTCCTCTAATTGTCCAAATGAGATGATGGGCTTCCTTAGAACCTAGGATCACATTAGCATAAGCAATAGGTCAATTTACACACTATGACCCCTAAAAGCTATCTCTAAACTAGCTTTCAATTGCCACATTAAATGGCCATCTATGTTCACTATCTTAGTCACTAAAAGTAATGAACATAATCAACAATAAACAGCTCATAAATCCCAATTACTAGCCATTTTCTGTAGCTAAAAACCAAGCTTAATTCATCACTTACCCTAAGGCTCCTTTGTAGTCAAATTCTCTTCCAAATGCTTCCAAATCAATGGGGTAATTCTCTCTTTCTCTCTCTAGAACGTCCAGCTAGTGAGAAAAAATGTAGAAATGAGATTTATCAAGGGTTTTAAAGTGAGAGGATGAAATAGCACAAGGGTTTATGGAAGAGTACACCAAAAGCATGAAAATTGGAGCTAGAGAGAGAAAGTTATGGAAGCTTGAAGGAAACTCCCATGGAGAAATTGAAGAAACGTGAGAAAAGAGAAGGGAAGAAGAAGACCAGCTGCTGGAAATTCAAGAAGGTGCCGGAAATTTCAAGATATTTGTAGGCCAACTTATCCATTCCCATAAAATTACGAAAATGCCCTTTCACCAATTAACTTACTCTCCTCTAATCTTTTATGCAATCTCTTTGCTCTTTTAACACTGGGACAAGGTCCATAATGGTCTAGACATGTTCGGGTTCATAAAAAATTAAAATTTTAAACCGAGGTGAAAAATGACCATTTTGCCCTTGTTATGAAAATTGTTGAAACTTCTAGTTTTCTTCGTGTTTTCACCAGCACACATCATTTATGCAGTCTTATACCCATTTTGACCTTAAAATATCATAAAACTTTCTTCTGGAATCTTGTTAGAGAAAATAACGAAATTACCCCTAGCTCGTATTATTACATCTATGCTTAGTTACAAGCCTATAGAGGTTGGGGTCTCACACTCACCCCTTTATCTCCCTTTTGTAGATAGTGATCAGTCTAGCATGCGTTCATTTGCGCATATTGTCACTGCAGATAAGTGAAGGCATCTCACAACACCTTATTCCGAGTCGCTCCACTGCTAGAGGTCAAGTCATTCATAACTTAAATTGGTTGCAAATAGTATTAATGCAAATGCACAATTGGGTATTACAGGCTTTGATGTACTTTTAAAATTATGTGAAATAAGGGATAAGTTGATTTATTATGACTATTGTTCAATACCATATTGCAATGAGTTATACAATTCAAAGTGATTACATAAGTTAGTGGAATGAATATAAGGTAATAACAAGAATTTCAATTAAGGCTTGTTTGGGGTTTGACGGGTTCTCTCGCCAAACTCGAACGTCGGTAGCAATCAAGGAGTAGTCATTACAGTAGGGATCTATTCAATCATTGGTCGACTAATAGCACATAATGTAATGTGGTAATATTGACTTGCTTAGACAGAACCTTAGCTTAGGGAATGATCCCTCAATGCAAGAAGGACTTATGAATGAGTTAGACTCAAGAAAATGCCCAGAAAGTTGGATTCTATGACAAAAGTATCAATACATTTTCAACAGAATGCTACAAGAGGCACTCTGTGTGGAATATATCGATACATTACCAAGGGTATCGATAGATTCCTTGCATGTATCGATAAAATTGTTTTCTAGAATACTATAAAAGGCACTCTGTGTGGAATGTATCAATGCATTACCAAAGGTATTGATAAAATTGCATGTATCGATAGAATTGTTACAGAATTGGATTCTCAAGTGATTTTAGAGAGGTTTTCATGATTAAATGGTTTCTAATGACTTATGCAAAGATGTTTTCCACGCAATGTTATTCAGTGGATGATTAAATGCTATGTTTCATGAAGATCATGGTAATGTGAAGGGAATTGTGAATCATTTGTATTTATAATTGCATGGTTACGAAAAACTCATATCCCCAAGCTTGTCCTCTTTCCCGTATCCACTCATTGAGTTTTCATAACTCACACGTTATTTTACCTCACTATTTTTGTTGCAAATCAGTGATAGCTTTTTTGCTACCAGCCAGTGTCACAAAAGCGCGATCTGTTCATTTCTCATTGATAGGTGTCTAGCAGCCGCTCGATGGCTAGCGAGTAAGGTCATGTTTCACTGACGAGTCAATCTATGTTATGTTTGTGTTTATAGACTATGAACATGTTTTATGGATTATGAGTATGTTACCGTAATGTTTCATTATGAATGTTATGTTAGATGTGTAAATTGGCTCAAAAGCCCATATGGACGCCTCAGGGTGTTGAGACTTGTAAATATTATGGTGCACTAGAAATGTGGCATTTTGATGATATATGAAATGTTGCATTTACACTAATATGTTGAGAAGTTCCATATATATGTAATGTTACGTATGATGGTATGCATGAGTTGATATTGTATGCCTATGAATGTTTATGTATGCTTTCGCATTGATGAATGTTTAATGATGAACGTTAAAGAGGCTTGTTTGGGCCTAGCAGGCTATACCGGTCTAAGTTAATGCGCTAATCATGTTTCTCCATAAAATGGGATGTGATAATTTTGTATTGAAATGAGTTAAGGAGGTTCTGATACCATTGTTAGCAACGACATGACTAAATTAAATTTAGCAAAATGAAACAAAAAAAGTAATAAATGAATAACAAAAACATGCCGCACCTACCATGGATCTCCTTGGTGGTTTTAATGCAAACAAAACCAGAATAGAGGAATAATTAGAAAAATAAGATTACCTTTACCAAGTGATGTGGCTATCATGATAGTACCTCTTCATTGTCGAACTCGTGAACACCACAAAAGTAGCTAAGAACCCCAGCCACTCAAATGCTTGGCCTTCAACAGTTGCACACACGATTGCACTTGAACCTTCACAAGGAGGTAGCTTTCTCAACTATGCCTTTGTGCTGGCTAGTTGGACTACAACTTGTCCTCTCCACACAGTCACACTTCTCTTATCCGAAGAACAAAGTTAGAAAACTATTTTTCCAAGTCACTCAAGAAAATGTGTGGCTAGACTTTTCTTGTTAGTTTTTTAACAACTTAAAAAACCTAACTTGTGTATTTCACTTATGTTATAAGGAGTAGTTGAAAAGTGATATTTATATCTAGGTTAATTACCTTCTTAAATTGCAAATAAGGCTCTAATATTAAATCTCTTTATAATATTGGCCCAACACTTAATTAAACCTTTTTAATTAAGTCATTGTAAATTAAAATTAAATTAAATTTACATTATTTGTTTGCAATTAAGGCTTTAATATTATAACTAATTATAATATTAGCCTTATACTTAATTAAACTATTTTAATTAAGTCTTTGGAAGTTAAAAACCTAATGTATGATTTAAGTCCAACTTAAATAATCACACTTCCAATTTAATTCATAATGCAACTTATTGTGTGTGACCGATTAGGTTCTTAACATGTTGGCAATGGAATTGAATTATAATTTTTATCAAATTAATTAATTCAATTTCATTGATCAAGATTGGCATCTAGCAATGCATCATAGCCACCGAATTGTTAGGAGAGTGAGAGGGGTCTTTGACAACCTTTTAGTATACAATTTATCAGCATAATTCATTCCTTTATCATATATCTCAGAAATGATAAGAGAATGGTGCAGTGTCTACAGTTATTGATCTCCATATTTGTTCTTGAAGTTAGATTATTAGTTTTATAGAGCCTTAGGAAACTCTTCTTCATAATTATTAAGTTGCCTTGGCTAAGGACTTCAATAAACTAATATTAACCAAGAATTGTTAGGATATGTCCCTTAAATCACTTGCAGTGATGATTCCTTTCTTGACCACTCATTTGCCTTCACATGCATTATGCTACAACTAACCATATCTTGTCTTGGCATCATTAGTAGGACCTGTAGTGATATGATCAAATATATAACACTCCATAAATAAGGCAACCTGGTGTCTCAACTCTAAGGAGTATTTACACGATTGACACATAAGAATATTGCATAGACACTAGAGTGAGATACCAAATGCATTTCTCATGTCGGTTAATGTTCAGTGAACTTGTTCACAGAACAAACTCCTACATTTTAGTTCCTAGTATCTCTACCTTTCAACCTATGAGATCGGTTGCTTACTTCCCAAGTAAGGAACATAGAATGCATCAGTTGCTAATCATCATTAATGTCCACTTTTAACGATACATCAACCAAGAGCATTTAGACATTATGCTTTGATGGATAGGGTTCTCATAATTGTAACCCATTACAATTCCCTTGCAAGGTACATTAACCTCATGGACTTAATTTAATAGACTTATAACCTTCATAATTGATGTCTTATTGATGAAGGAAAATCTCTAATCATTCAATGTGAATGATATGATTGCATGATTGGAAGTAAGCCTTGACCAATCTCAATTGGCTGCAAGGCTCATTCCAACATTTGTGGGATCGATAATTAGATTTTTTTAAAAAGGAATATACTTAAATTAAAAAAATATATAAAGAGTATTTATGTTTTAAAATATTTGTGTAGTATTAAGTCTAATTTTTTTAACTGTTGACTAATGGTGTGAACAATCAAGGGGTCAAAAATATCATTTTCTAACAAGAAGGACTAATATGTCCTTTTGAAGTGTTTTAACGGGGCTTTTTGGATTTTTCTCGTTTATTAAAAGTATTTTTTGGGTCCTCTCATCCTTTTGGTAAAACCTACAAGTGCACTTTCACTTAGAGAATTTCTCGGGAAACTTATCTTTTCAAGCTTCGTGAGAAAATCTCATGATCAAGACCATTGCTTATATATTAGTGCACGCGTGTCAAAGAAATGCAAATTCATAATCAATTATTATAATTGATAACCTTTCATTGAAGCCATTTCTCGGATCTTCCCATCATTTTGGTAAAATTTGAGAATGTCCTCTCACCTAGAGAAATCCTTGATAAGACTTATCTTTACAAGCTTCTCGAAGAAATTATTAGTATATGCCCTTAAGCCAATTAGATTGGTCAAGGAATATATATTTTCATTTAAGGCGTACTTAATAACATAACCATATGTGATAGAGGTTTTCCTTCATGTTGTGCAATAATAAGGAGTTATTAAGTACTAATTGCATGAAGCCCATGGTACATAAAGGCCTTGTAAGAGAATTGTAAAGTTATTACAATTATGAGATTACTATGCATCAAAGCTATGTTCCTAAAATTGTTTCTGGTCATTGTATTGTCAAGATAGGGCATTGACAATGCTCAAAGACTAGTACTTGTTAAGTCTCTTTACTTGGGAAGTAAGCAATTGATCTCATAGATTGAAGTATATGGGATACTTAAGGATAACATGTGGGTACTTGTTAAAGAATAAGTTCACTAAACATGGCCTGTTATGAAAACTCTATTTGGTATTTCACTCAATTGTCTATGGAATATGTTCTCATGTGATAGTCGTGCAACTAGTCCTCAAACTTGAGACACCAGGTCATCTTGTATAGGGAATGACATACTTTGATTTCACCTCTACTGGTCTGAAGGCTACTAGATGCCTAAATAGGGTGTTTTTGGGTATGCCATAAAGCATGCGAAGGTGAATGAGTGGTCAAGAGATAATTCATCACCCTAAGTGATATGAGGGGATGTATCTCACTTATTCTCAATTCTTGATTAACTTGTATAAAGTTTTTGGCCAAAGCATGATGAATTTGAGAAAAGTTAGTTCCCTAAATTCATAAGGTTAGTCATGAACTATGAGAACTAATATGGAATGTTATATAAGTAGACACTGAGCCATGCTCTATGATATATATAAGATATTTAATGAAAAAAACATATTGTACTGAGAGGATTATCACTAAAGGGCTTTGTCAAATTCTTTTATTGACTCTTTAACATTTGTGTAGTCATAATGTATTGCTAGATACCGCTAATGATCAATAAATACAAATTAATTATCAAATTGATATTTGATTAGGATTTATATTTATTACCAACATGTTAGAAGCTTAATAGGTCATACACATTAAGTGACATGATTAAGATTAAATAAGGATAATCAATTAAATTGGACTTGATTGGAATAGACCAAAATAAAAAGGGAAATTAATTAAGTTCGCAAGGACTTAATTGAATTAAAATACAATTATTGTATCAAGGTTATAACTTAGTTTGGCTATATAAATATATTATGTTAGCCAACTAAAACTCTAAGGCTCTAGCTATTTCTTAGCCGTTACATAAAATAAGAAAAAAAATAGTTCTCTTTTTGATAGAAATAAGATTCAACAAGAACTTTTGGTCCTTTTTATTTTAGAAACAAAATTTGCTAGCACAAGTAAAATCCTACCTTTGAGAAGGTCTTATTCAGTCACTGTGTGAATTACTGTTAGAGGCCAAACACTTAAGTGGCTGAAGATTTGACAAATCCTAAAGGTGAAGAAGCAATAATTTCAGTGGCAAGATTTCAGACCTTCTTATTCTCTATTCAAGTTTCTTGCTTCACCACAAGCCTTTTGGATTTAATTGTCTCTTGCTTATGATATCTAGAGTAAGTTATATAACTCTTAAACTTATGAGTGCTTATAATTAATTTGAAAATTACATGAAAAACACAAACATTGATTTTGTAGGATTCGGCTGTTTTCCTGATTAACTGCTAGTTTATTTTTTGCTGCATTATATTTTTAATTTCTTAATTAATTTCATATTTGAGCATGAGGTCGAATCCCAACGAAAATCTCATTATCGAGGTTGACAATTGTGCACAGAACAAACATCACATGGTATGATACACATTACAATTTATTAAATATGAATAAAAGTCTTTTATTGAAAACGTTTCTTGAATCCTTCAATCTTTCTGGTAAAATTTGGGAAAGAATCCTCACCTAGAGAATTTCTCAAACAAGTTTATCATTACAAACTTCTCAAGAAGGTCTCATCATCAGAGACATCATTCGTTTCAAAACATATAATATATCATGATCCAAATTTTGGTTTATTTAACACAAATGATGACCTTTTGTTGAAAGTGTAGTTCGAATCCTCCCATCTTTCTGGTAAAATTTGAGATAGCTCTCTCACCTAAAGAGTTTCCCGAGAGACTTATCCTTACAAGTCTTTCTCAAAAGTCTTGTCATCAGAGTCATCATTTGTTGTACAACAATATTTACGCAAAAATGCATGACATGAATATTTATGCATGAATAATAATGATATGAAATGGTTAGAAAGTTTATCATTTTACATTTTTATATTATCTTTATGCTTATATTTTTATACTATTATTATGATCAACTAACCTTAAAATCATTTCATTTCACTTTATACGTATTTTTATATATATATATTTCTTAATCTTTATCAAACTATATTTTTATATATTTTTTTATTCTTTTATACATATATTTTCTATTTTTTTGTTTTGAGAAATATGCAATTTTATTGTTCATTGCCAAGACAAATGGCCTTAGACTTCTCTTACATGTAAATATAAAAAACATACAATAAAATGAAACAGAATAACCCCTAAAGAATCTCAACCCGCATACCTATCGAAAAATGAAAATATGGAATGGTTTCTTCAATCCACATTGGATGGGCTGCTTTGAACAGCTACTGACTTGGATAATGTCATGGCTGGACAGTGTTCACGCATAAGGACAGGTGAGCTTGTTATCCGAAATTGTTACAGCTGGTTCGAATTTTTTGGACATCATGACACTTTTGTTATGGGTTCTTGCGTGATGTGGGCTGATCCAAAATTACTGTCCAAATCTCCCTAATTTTGGGCACTTACATATGGGGTTATTTATTGTATTTTATTTTTGTCCTCATAAACTCCAAAATTAATTGATTTTGGTAGTTAGCAAAATTGTATATATATTTTTTTAAAAAATATAATTTCAACCTGGATTTAGGGATGTTCAGGTAGCTAAGGGAGACTAAGTAATGATCTCAAAAGAATATGGACAAAATCATTAATCTTTGCCCAACTCCAATTATTAGCATCTCACTTAGTTTGTCCAAATGAGAAAATGGCTTTTCGATAAAGCATTATCCCATTTGTGTCTGAATAAACCCGTCCAAATGCAAGTCTTGCAAACCTTGGAACTTCATGTTTGAATTTGGAAACTATCATTCCAACCCATCTAGGTGCAAGTTGTGCAAGTCTAGGGATGTCAACAGTAGGATACCTACTAATTTTGAAATACCCGAACCCAATTAATAAATAAGGTATCTTAACTTTATAATTATGTGAATATTTTTAAAATTTACTACCTTAATTTGAATTCTAATACATATCCACTACTCGATAATTATTAGAACTCGTTTAAAAATCCGATTATGTAAAAAAATTATTAAAATGCTTTTCATGGGTATCTAATTACCTAAACCTAAATTCATACCCATATCCATATACAATAATATTTCTCATCCATATTCTATATAATTCAGTAATAATTAAATTTATAAAAATACACAAATAATAAAATTTAAATTTAAATAATCAACAACAAATATCTCAAATATCAACTTAAATAACTAAAAATAAATATCTAAACAACAACTTAAACAACATTACAAGTTTAATTGAATATATGGGTTTATCCTTAATTAAATGAAATTAAAAAAAATAGCTAGGTTCCAAAAACTATTTTAATCTCATAAATTCTCTTTAGATATATATATATATATATATATATATATATATATATACACACTATAAGTTTATATAAACAAAGATATATATTATAATTAATAATTCTATAAGTTATAATTTTTATAACGTTAATGCAAAATTAAAAGTAAATATGTTTATATTTAAAGTATATATTGTTGGTGTATGCCCTTGAGCCAATTAGATTAGCCAAGGAATATATATTGTCATTTAATGCATATTTAATTGCATAATTATATGTGATAGAGGTTTTCCTTCACGTTAGTGCAATAATAAAGAGTTATTAAGTACTAATTGGATGAAACTCATGGCACATAAAGGTCTAGATAGAGAATTGTAAAGTTGTTACAATTATGAGATAACTATGCATTAAAGTCATGTTCCTAAAATTGTTCCTGGTCATTGTATTGTCAAGACAGAGCATTGACAAT
Organism: Theobroma cacao; assembly: GCF_000208745.1. Classification (NCBI taxonomy): domain Eukaryota; kingdom Viridiplantae; phylum Streptophyta; class Magnoliopsida; order Malvales; family Malvaceae; genus Theobroma; species Theobroma cacao. Next base: position 17,373,943 of record NC_030854.1, on the reverse strand, counting down.
GCTCAAAGACTGGTACATGTAAAGCCTCGTTACTTGGGAAGTAAGCAATCGATCTTATAGATTGAAGTATATGGGATACTTGAGGATAACATGTAGGTGCTTGTTAAAGAACAAGCTCATTGAACATGACCCGCTATAAGAACTCCATTTGATATTTCACTCAAGTGTCTATGAAAAATGTTCTCTTGTGATAGTTGTGCAACTAGCCCTTAGACTTGAGACACCAGGTTATCTTGTGTAAGGAATAACATACTTTGATTTCACTCCTACGGGTTTGGAAACAACCAGATGCCTAAACAAGGTGTTTTTGGGTATGCCATGAAGCATGTGAAGGTGAATGAGTGGTCAAGAGAGGATTCATCACTCTAAGTGATATGAGGAGATGTATCACACTTGTTCTCCATTCTTGATTAACTTGTTTAAAGGTTTTGGCCAAAACATGATGAATTTGAGGAAAGTTGTTTCTAAATTCATAAGGTTAGTCATGAATTATGAGAACTAATATAGAATGTTATAAGTAGACATTGAGCCATGCTTTATGACATATCCTAGATATTTGATGAAAGGATCGTATTGCACTGAGAGGCTTATCACTAAAAGGCTTTGTCAAATTCTTTGATTGAGTCTTTAACATTTGGGTGGTCATGATGTATTGCTAGATGCTGCTCATGATCTATAAATATAAATCAATTATCAAATTGATATTTGATTAGGATCTACATTTATAGCTAATATGTTAGAAGCCTAATGGGTCACACACATTAAGTGACGTGATTGGTATTAAATGAGGATAATTAATTAAGTTGGTCTTAATTAAAATAGATCAAAATAAAGTGAAAAATTAATTAAGTTCACAAAAACCAAATTAAATTCAAATACAACAGTTGTATTTAAGGTTACAACTTAGTTTGGCTATATAAATATATTATGTTAGCAAACTAAAGCTTTAAGCCTCCAGCCATTTCTCAGCTATTTTATAAAAAAAGAAAAAGAAAAATAGTTTTCTTTGTTTGACAAAAATAACATTTGGCAAAAATTTTTGGTCTTTTTGTTTTAGAATCAAAACTTACTAGCATAAGTAAAAATCCTACCTTTAAGAAGGTCTTATTCAGTCACTATGTAGATTACTGTTAGAGGCCAAACACTTAAGTGGCTGAAGATTTGCCAAATCCTAAAAGTGAAGAAGCAAAGATTTTGATTTAATTGGCTCTTGATTACGAATTCTAGAGCAAGGTATGTAACTTTTAAACTTATGAATGTTTATAATTAATTAAAAAATTACATTAAAAATCACAAACACTAATCTTGTAGGACTTGGTTATTTCTCTAATTAAATGCTAGTTTATTATTTCGTTACGTTATATTGTTTTAATTTATTGATTATTTTCATGTTTGAGCATGAGGTCGAATCCTAGCAGTGGTATCAGAGCCTTTGTTTGATGTTTTTCATGTAATTTGCATGCTTGATTCTTAGTGATAATCAATAGGATTGATTATCAATAAGATGTGGATTAATCTAAACAAGTGACCCTTCCAAATCAAAATTTAAAAGAGTCCCATATCAACTAATTATCCCTGTCTAGTTAAATTCAGAAGTCTAATATTTCAAAGAGTCTTGGTTAACTTATCAACTTCGACATTACCTTCTCTTAATATATGCGATATTTTCCAATTTGCAATTGATGATTGATAAATAGAAAGTTGAACTATGCATTGCCTACATCTCCATGGTGCTTTTAAAGGCTTAATGGTCCATTTAACTGCATTCATAAAATCACTTTCTATCTAGCATTCATAAAATCACTTTCTATCTAGAGATTAACATAATTATGCTTCACATAGTTAGCAAATAAGAAAAAAGCTTCATTGATAGCTTTGTAGTTTAGCATAATTAGAGTCACTCATTAATTGATCTAGAGAATTTCATGACAAAGGTTCCATTACGATCTCGTAATACTCCTCTAATTCCAGCTGGTCCCAAATTACCTAATGCATCGCCATCTACATTAAATTTAACCCATCCTCTTGGGGAAGCTTTCCATTAAACACTTAGTCTAATTGAGAGTTGTCTTTGTTGCAATATAGTTCTATGTTGACTATGAAACATATCATTTATTTGCTCATCAAATCCAACCAATTTGCCTTACTCCAAGTATCTACTCGTAACTTGATTAGATCATAAACTTGTAAAGCATCCCAAAATTTTCCATTAAAGACAATCTCATTACGAAATAGCCATATTGTCCAAGTAATAGCATAAAAGGCTAGTATCCATACCTTATGAAATAACCATATTTACCTGTTCATCTCCAATTAATTTCCTTTTTGCCAATTATAATTTAACAGTAATTTTTTGCCACATCAATTGCTAGATGAAGACCTCAACTCTGTAAGGAGCATAACCAAGTCATATCTTCAGCCATAGTTCCTTGTTTGCAGAGTATTGGTTACAAACAATTTGACAAAATGATTTAGATGAGAATTTACCACTTGACGTAGCCTTCCAAATGATACCATCTTTAAAATTTTCACCAAGTGTCAACTTTTTCAAAATGCTCCACATCTATGTCATAGTTGAAATTCCCATCCAAAAAGATTTCTTTTGAGTTCAATTTTTGTAAATCGCAAATGAGTAAGTTTAATCCCATGTTTCTTAATTTCAACTCCACTACAAATGCCTTTTACCTTTGCCTTACACATCATCCAACTAAAAATCTCTACCACTAGATTAAAAAGAAAAAGGGACAAAGGATAGCCTTGTCTGAGGCCCCTTTGCAATTTAATAGGTTTTGTGGGAGTACCATTCAGTGAGATAGAAATTGAAGTAGAAGTAACACACTTCATAATCCATTGCTGCCATTTAATTCCAAACCCCATTTTGTCCATGGTGAAATCAAGAAACTCCCAACAAACACTGTTGTTAAATTTGAAATTGACCCTAGTTTTGAAATGACAAAATTCAATGATTTAAATATGTCTTAGAGTTAAAAGGAAATGATTTTGGAATGGAAGGCCTTTCCTTTAAGTGTTTTAAAGTTGTTTGTGAAAAGCAAAATCAGTTGAATGCTTTAAAACTAAAGTTCTAATAAGTAAGAATCAACTTCTGAAAGTGAAACATCGATTCCTTGTAAAACAGAAAGTAATATTTCTTCTTTGTAACAAAAAAGAATCAGCTTATTAAAAAAGGAATCATCGATTTGAAGAAATAGAAAGCTACTGAATTGAAAAAATTGATCTTTTAAGAAGCAAAAGTTGATTCCTAAGAAGGTAAAAGCATAATGAAGAGCCATTGAACATAAAGAATCGACTTCCCTAGTATCCATTGATCGATTCATTAAGCAACAATTAAGAAAGTTTAGAAACTTGTTGAAGAAACCAAAAGGGAAAAATAAGAAGCCTTGAGTGGGGAAAACAAATTTTGAAATTTCAGTTTGGCACTCAAAGGACAAAGAGGATAAACTTTTAAGGAAGGCACAAATCGATTCTTGCAAGAACAAAATGCTCCAGACTTAAAGTGGGATGAAGTAAATCAACTACACAAGAATGTAATGATCAATTCCTGGCACACAGAGAGCATTAAGCTCAAAATTAAAGCAAGAAAATGACCCAGGATACAAAAGAATCGACTTCTTAAATGGCTACCAATCGATTCTTATGGCATGACTGGCGTGATTCAAGTGGTCCCAAAAATTCAAAAAATGGTCTTATCCTTGTTTCAACGAGATGAAATTGAGAAAGGTTGTAAATACCTTTCAAGAAGCCTTATTCAAAGAGAGAGGGAGCACATAAGAAAGAAACGAGAGCAAAAACTCATTCCAAGAGGAGAACAAGGATTCCATTTTAAAAAGTTTATTCCTTTCTCACTCTAAAATAAGCTCTCAAAATAGAGCATCCTTGTTTAAGCATAAATTCTTTGATTTAACATTCTCATTCTAAAACAAACTCTCAAAACAGAGCATCCTTGTCTAAGCTTAAATTCTTTGATTCAGCTACATCTTCTTGTACTTAAACTAAGTTGATTAGCCTTTCTAGAGGCATCAAAGCTTGTAATCCTTTGTAGAAAGGTTATACCTCCTTGGAAAGGTAGAAAGGTTATACTTGAGTCTTGAAAAAGTAGAATTGATTATAACTCTATTGAAAAGGTAAAAAGGTTGTGCTTTAACCTTGAAAAAGTAATGACTTGTTAAGAAATTGTGCTTGATCCTTAAAAGGCAGTTGCTTGTAAAGGTTATGCTTGAATCTAGTTGAAAAAGACAATTGATAGTGGATTCAAACTCTTTGTGATATCAAGGGAGAGGATGTAGGCATTGAAAGGTCGAACCTCTATAAAAATCGTGGTTAAGTTTTTTTTCCCTTTCCCTATATTTGCTGCATATCTTGCTTGCTTATGTTTATATTGATTGTTTTCCAAGTTTTGTGCTTAAAGTTTTAATCTTTAACCATATTTCAAGGAAAGGTGAAATTTTTATTTGATAGCCAATTCATCCCCTTTTTGGTTGTTATATCTCAAGCTTCCTTTTCTAACAGCTATCCATATGCATTTTCAAAGTCTACTTTCAACATTAACCAACCATTAGAGCTTTTATGATAATGATCAACTATCTCATTTGTTATTAACAATGAATCAAGAAGTTATCTTCCATTTACAAATGCAAATCGATAGCCCTCAATCACTTCATCCATTTCCTTTTTAAGTTGATTAGCTATGACGTTTGCAATAAGTTTGTAGACATAACCAAGCTAATGTGTCTAAATTCTCCAATGGAGCTAGGGTTTTTTTTTTTAGGGATCAAGGTAATAAAGCTCTCATTTACACCTCAACCAAGTTAACCAGTAGAAAAAAAATCAGCAATGAATTTCATTACCTAAACCTTTATCACTACCTATTGGGATTTAAGGAAACTAATGTTAAATCTATCTGGCTTTGGAGCTTTATTTCCATCATTATCTTTGATCACATCCCAAACTTTAGATTCTAAGAAAGGCATCTTCAATTCCTCTATAATAGATCTTTTTAATTTATGAAGATCACGTCGTAAATTTCCCAACCTCATTGTGTGCCTAACATTATACAATTTATGGAAATGCTTTACTATCTCATATTTAATTTGATTTGGCTATTCAACTATTTCACCATTCACTATAATTTTCACAATACGATTAACACTATACCTTTGAGGTCATGGCATGAAAATATCTTGTATTTTTATCCCCTTTCGTCACCCACTTAATTCTAGATTGCTATATACATTTACGCTCCTCTGATCTGTACAAATTCCACAACTCACTGCATTTTCTCATCACCATATCATGTTTAACAAACTCCTCCCCTATATTTTGCCATTTAGATTTCAGATCTTGAATTTCTAACTTTAACAATTTAATTCTATGTACCATATCCCCAAAAATATTCTTACTTCATTCCCAGATAATTGGACGCAAATTCTTTAACCCCCACTAGAATGATGGACTCCGCAAATTACCCAGCTTGAAAGTCTCTTAATTATTTTTGACCAATTTAGAGAATTCATTTAAAATGATTGATTAATATTGTTTGGTAATGCTTGCTTGATGATGATGATTATTGAATACATAATGAATGCTTGATGGTACTCGATGATGGATAATGCTTGATGATATTTGAGAATAATGCTTGATGACTAATGATGCCTTGGAACTTATTTACATATATTGCTTTAAAATATGAGTGTTTTGATGCATATGTTGAACATCTATTTAAATACTCATACTCATTTAGTTCTATGAATACTTGAGTATAAGATGAACATATTTGAATATATACTTAAATACTCATTTATTCTATGCTTATGATTTCTCTCTTAACAATTGGTAACTTATTGGTTTCATAATTTCTCTAAGGGGAAGTTTGATTATGATTTAAAGTGATTATCTCCTTTATTCATTCTCCTTGTTGTATCATGTTTTGATCATTAACAATTGGTGTTGACCTTATGATTTCTTGAGGCAGAATTAATCATTGCCACACATATGTGCAATTGTCTCATACTTTATTTCAAATTGGTGTCATTAGCATTTGGTATCTTCAACAACAAGTTGTGGTGAGAATGTAATAATTGGTGCTCTTCATTATTCGTAATATCTTTCTAACACCAAATTGATATTGTGCTTTACATGGATTCTATGCTCCTTGCTTATGCTTGAATGTTGAAATCAACAATTGATTTCAAGTTTTTAATTTCATTCAAACTATTGGTATTAATCTTTAAGCTTTCTCAATTGATATCTAGCTTTAAATTGGCATCAAGTTTTAAAGTTGTTTCTTTTCACTTGAGCTTAAAATTGATCATATCTTTCTTAATTTGTTTGAGCTTTGCAATTAACAAAGTGATATGCTTGGTATGCTTAATGTCCTTTTAAAAAGGGGGAGCCTTCACTAGTATTTTGTAAAATTGCTATAATGAACTTTATAATTGTTCTATCCCTCATAATTGGGTTTGTGTTTATTTGTTTTTATCAAGGGGGAGTTTTACTCATATCTATCAATTGGTATATTGAGTCTTATATTGATCCTTAACAATTGGTATTGTGAGCTCATTGAATATATTTCTAACAATTGGTGTGTTCCTTATTATGCTTATTATGTTTTGCAACTTTTGCTTGTTATGTTTATATCTTCCTTTTTGATATAACAAAAGGGGGAAAAGGTTTATGACCACATTTGCATGCTTTTATTGACTTATAGCTAAAACATTTTGAAAACTAAATACATATGTTGAAGGGGAGAAGATTTCGTTGAAAAATAAAATGCACATGTTGAGGGATAAAAGACTTTTATTGAAAGATCATTTCAAAAACCCTTCTCATTTGTTCTTGAATTTTTTTTCCCTAACTAAGGGCTTGTAGACTAGTAGAGTTAGGGGGAGTTTTCAAATGCAAATTATGCTTAGAATTTTGTTATATCAAAAGAAGGAGATTGATAGCTTTAAAACTGATATGTTTTGATTTGAAAAAATTACATTAATTAAGATTTTCACACAAGCATTTTGAAATGATTTGATTTACTTGATTAACTCCCCAAAGTCTTATAAATTGTTTGACAAGTCTTTAACACTTAGAAGAAATCAAAAGCCTTCAAAACATCAAGTTTTCAACTATAAGGATCGAGCTCATCATGATGAGTGGTCGATCCTAAAGGAAACAGAGAGCAAACATAGCTTCTGGTCTAGAATTGACACCTAGGCCTTAAAACTTGATCCTAAGGTAGAAAGCGAAAAGGGCACTAGAAGCTTGGAGGATTGACATCCATGGTTTAAAAGCTCGATCCTATAGTGTAAAATTTCAAGTAAGGATAGGCACCTTTAAACACCAAGCTTAATCCTAAAGCTCCAAAAATAGCCGTTAGACATGAAAATTGAAGACAAACAACTAGTTTCTGCACCAAATCATCGCCAACAACTCCAAACCTTTTTCAAGTATAAAAAGGACTTCTCCAACACATTTTAGAGGTTAGAAGAGTGGAGAAAAATATCAAATACTCAAGTATCAAATCATATGAAGAAACATATATGAAAGAAAGAAAAACTAAGCATGACTAAGCAATTCACATTCTTCCACTTAAATTTAAAGCTATGCTTAAGCTTTAAATTCTTTGTGCTTTCATTCCTATTCTTTGATACATCTTTGTACTCATCATACTCTTTGTTATCTTTATCCTAGTTTTGAAATGGAAAAATTGATTGAACTAAATATGCTTTGAAAATGAATGAAAGATGTTTTTGAATCCAAAAAAAATCCTCAAAGATGTTTTGAAGTTAGTCTTACAAAGAAAAATACCTTGAAATGCTGAGATTGATTGAATATGCTTTGAAAGTGAATGATAATGCTTTTGAACTTAAAGATATGCTTCTTAGCTTTCCTAAAGAGTTTTTGTTTTCAAACTCAAAGTGCCAGCTTAGGAATTGAATTCTCAAAAGTAAGGATTTGATTTTTAAATGTGAAGCAAGCGAAATTTATTTGTTTATCATAGGAAGAATTAATTCTAAAAATAAGATAAGTTAGTTCTTAGTAGACAAAAATAGTGAGGAATTGATTTTGAGCAAAAAAAAAGTTAGTTCTTGGAAAGTAAAAGCTATTGGAATTGAGAAGAACCAACACCTTAGAGAACAAGAATCAATTCTAGGAGAACACAATGTAGAAGGCAAAACTGTAAGAAGAAAGAATTGATTCTTTATAGCAAAAGTCGGTTCTGAGCGAAGAATGAACCAGAAAGCACAAATCTGAAAACAAAGAATCGATTCAAAATGAAGAAATATCGATTTTTGAAGCACTAGAAGTAAGAATCAGAAACTTGGTGAACAAGAAAGAGATGGTGTGAATGGATAAGATTGGAGCTTCAAAAGTCAAGGTAAAGGTAAAATTTAAATTTTGGTTCTAGTCAATAATGACCAACACTTTGAGGCAGAAGAATTGATTCTCCAAAAATGCAAAGTTGTCACCTTTGAACCAAGTTGAAGAATAGCCAACATCTTTGAAAAAAAGAATTTATTCTTTAGAAACAAAAGTTTCAGACTTTATGAAGAACTGACATCTCAAAAAAAAAATTGATTCTTTAGAGAAAGTAAGTTCCAAACTTTATGGAGAATTGACAACTCATGATAAAGAATCAATTCTCCACGTGCGTCAAAAATGTGCATGTTGGTCAGAACATACAAAAGTTGATTCAAATTTCACTACAATAGGTAAGAAATCATAGGGCCTATAAATATCCACTTTAAGGATGTTAAAGGTGTGATTTGAACAATTTTGAAAGATTTTGAAGTTAAAAAAAAAGGGAAAATAAACAAGAGAGGAAAGAGCAAAAAAATCCCATTTTTGAGTAGAGCAGAACCTAAAGATCATATTTTTTTCATTTAACTAATATTCTTTGAGCTCAAACTTCCTTTCATCATTCATTTTTCTTGAGAAAGCTCTTTTCTTTCTAAACCTAAGCATCTTATTAGTCATAATAGAGGTTTTAAGTTTGTATTTATTGAGAATCCACTATTGTATTGGTTATACTTCCACGAAAAAGGTAGAAAGGTTTTGCCTGATCCTTGAAAAGGTTGTATCTTGTGTAAAGGTTGTGCTTAAACCTGAAAGGGCAGTGTTTTTTGTTAAGGTTATGCCTGATCCCATGAAAAAACATGTTGTGAAAGTTACACTTGATCTTGTTGAAGGGCATGTTGTAAAGGTTACGTTTAATCCTATTGAAATGGCAAGTTGATAATGGATTTGAACTTTTTGTACTATCAAGGGAGAGGAAATAAGCATTGGAAGGATGAACCTCTATAAAAATTCGGCTAAGTACCCTTTATCTTTTTGTATTTTACTTTCTCAGTTCATACTTTGTTTTTTGCTACTCTATTTTGTTGGTCCTGTTAATATGTGCTAGAGAGGGGGTGAATAGGACAATTTGGTCTTTACAAGATGTAGAACTAATTTCTAGAACTTAAGAAAGTAAAAACAGAATATAAAGTGCACAGCAATTTAGAGTGGTTCGATCCAAAACTTACATCCACTACCTTGATTATCAAACCAAGGATTTTCCCAACGATTCACTAAGAATCAGGTGAAATTAACAAGCTTTCACTAAACTTTTATAATGGCTTTTCACAGGCTCAGCCAATACCTTTACACTAGTTTTTCACGGGCTCAACTAAAACCCAAAGTGGTTTTCCAAGGCTTAACCACAACCTATAACATTCAAGCTCTCCCAAGCTTGAACAACCCGTTAGAGTGACTCCCTCACTCTAAGTATACGAGAAGAGAGGTTACAGAAAGTACCTATGATTACAAGTTGATCTTATTGGTACAAGATTGAGTGCTAAATACAATGACAAAGAGTAAGCGTTTAAGTGCAGACAAGTGCAGTGAAGCTTTTCTGGTTTTTCTTCTTTCTAAAGCTCAAATCTCATTCAAAGCTTCTAAAAACTTGTTTCTCATTGTTGGAAGACCCTTTTATACTTGGAGATGCAACTCTGATGGCAGTTTGACAGTTTATGGCCGTTGGAAACAGTTGAGGATAAGTTCTAGCCGTTAATCTGTCTTATAGTGCTTTGGTTCAAATTGCAGACAGAGAGCTCTTAGTCTACTAGCTTGGTTGACTAAGTTGATTCTGTTTCTGATTTGCAGATTCTGGCAGAGGGCACTTAGTCGACTGACTTGGTTGACTAAGTTGGTTCTATTTCTCAAATTCTTCAGCCCGTCATTTCTCCAATTTGAAATTTGGTCAACCAATGTTCTTCCTTGTTTCGCCAATAAGCTTCCTCCTTGTTATTCAGTTACATCTTGTTAATTTTATCCCTCTTTTTCTTTCAAAAATACTCTTTGAAGAGTCAATAAATTAATTTCATATATTAATTTCCTGCACACTCAAGTAAAGGTATTAGACGCACATAAATGGGAATATTTTATTGTCATCAAAAACTAATGGAGCCAACATATTCCTTATATTTCCTTTGCATTTTCAGAGTTCTTTTAAAAAAGGGGGAATTTTCAACTCATAACCAACTCACCCCTCTCTTGGTTACTTTACTTTAAGCTTATCTTCCTAACACTTTTCCTAAATTGAACCTACTCTACAAAACCCATTTCTAGAGGTAACCTTGCTACTCAAAATTGTAAGAGAAAAAAGGTTGTGCTTGATCCTTGAAAAAGGCATTGTGAAGGCTGTGTTAATTCTTAAAAAAAAGCATTGTGAAGGTTGTGCTTGATCCTTGAAAAAGGCATTATAAAGTTTGTCCTTGATCTTGTGAAATGGCATTGTAAAGGTTATGCTTGAGCTTTAAAAAGCATTCTTGCATAGTGGATTTTTAAAGCTCTTTAGCTTGCTAAGGAAGATGACGTAGGCACTTATAGAGAGGTTGAACCTTTATAAATTCTTTGTGCATTTTCTCTTTACCTTTTACTCTTTGAACATGTGCATTTTACTTTGAAAAGTTTGAAATTTGTTTACAACTTGCTTATACATTATTTTGTTTATCAAATTACTTTTGGCATGTGTTAAAGTGAAAACAAAATTTGAGAAACTTGTATTCAAGCTTGGCTTCATTAAAAGTTAAACTTATGGAAACTTCATTCGTATTCAAATTTTATTTGTTTACAACTTGCTTATTCTTCTCGTACTCCTCACCCTTCACATTTGAGGATTCTAATTTACCTTGAAGAGTTTGAGAAATTAGTTTTCATATTGTTTTTCCATTGATTTATTCATTAATTTATCCTTTGAGTAATTTGATTGAAAAACACAAATTTAGAAAATTGCTTTTAAATTTTCTTTATTGAAAAAGTTTTTAGATTGCCTTCCTTGGAAATTTAATTTTGAGAAACAAATTTTTAGTAATCCAATTCAACCCCACTCTTGGAACTTTTCTCCATATTTATAAAGCTAACATTATCAAACAAAAGCATTCGAGCCTCCATCAAACAACATCTTCCATTATTTCTCATGCTTGGACTCTTCCTCACTTGTTTGGCATAATGACATTAGATCCTCATTAGGAATTCAAATCTCATGGGCTTATAATCATATTTGCCATATTTGCTAAGATATCAATTGTCATGACCCAAATCCTGGACCATGAGTAACGCAAGGGTGTCGATGGGAGTGACCCTCTTAACCTTTACAAGCCTAATGATAAACAAATAAACCAATAACCATATGTGCCTCACGGTAATTATCACCATCGAATCATATGTCAAGCAAGTATAAACTCGATTACATTGTATAGAAGCAAATATTATGTTAATCTACACAAGCCCGTGCTCATAATGCGAAAGCAGCAAACATCGTTGTCAAGCCCAGCTCTACAATATGTTTATTATGCCATTCCTATATAAGAATACATGTTTGCTTACTTGGGTACCTTGAAAATAGTTAAAGGACGGTATTTTACCAAATGGTACAATTAAGTTGAATTAAGCCTCGAACTAGTCCAAATAGAGATTTTAAGATGAAATCAAGAATTTTAAAACTCCAGAATGACTTAAAATGGTGATTCGGAGTTCGAGAACCAATTTGGAGTCAAATTGGAATTTTCATGACCTAGGGGCAAAATAGTCATTTTGCCACCCAAGGTTAAAAATTGGAATGTTGGAAGAAGTTTTTGATCAATATTGACTATTTAGAACATAATTTGAGTTTGAGAAGTGAAAAATTTTAATTTCGGCATTTTTTCGAGCCTAAGGGCAAAATAGTCATTTTGCCACCTTAAGGGCAAAATTGTAATTTTGCACCACCCAACACTTGTCCAGCACATGAATTTCACCCATTATTATCACAGATAATTGAAGGATTTTATGTGGTGGAGAAAGAAAGCTTAATAGTTAAGAATTTAAAAATGGACTAATGGTAAGGTGACAAGTGTCAAGCTTTATTTCTATATTATTTTCCTTATAAATTAGCACAAAATCAGCCTATTTCTCTTCATTATGGCCGCCCAAAGTAAGAACAAAGGAAGAAAAGAAAGAACAAGAACCCTAAGGTGAAAATTCAAGAGAAAATTGGTGGATTTCAAGTAATTAAGCAATCAAAGGTAAAATTTCTTGATTTTGACTTGTGATCTACCTTTCCCATACATTCTTTTGCATTTTCCATGGTTGAATCACAAGATATCATGAAGGATAGTGTGCTGATCAAACCCTAGGAGAGAGAATTTGATGATGATTTAGATAGATTTTTAAGATATATGGATGTTTTTAGTTGTTTATGGTGTTAAGTGTAAGAATTAAGCTTGAAATTCACATATTCCTCATGAGTTCATCATTGACTGAATCTTCCTTGTAGAGTGTTGATGGTGGATGTGATTTTATTTCAAGTAAATTGGTTAGGAAATGATGAATTATGGTGAGAAAATCAAGTAGGAAAAATCACAGTGTTGATGCACTCACCATGGCCAAAATTCTCAAGAAGAAATGTGAGGATGGTTTTGCTAAATTTTATGTTATTTAACTTGTGTTTGGTGATTTGAAGTTTTGGGAGAAAAATGAAATTATTGGATTTGAATTGGACATATTGGCCAATTAATCGAGTGATAGATCGAATTAGGCCAATACCGTTTTATTTAGGTACACAATTGAATTTGTGTAGAACACCGTGTTTGGATGATAATCCGAACAATTTACATCTCATTTCATGCATTAGTATAGAGCCTGAATTGGTTTTATAACAATTTAGCACAAATGTAGTAAATGGCTTATTATGCATTATGTCTAGGTGGTGAGCATTTTGGCAAAAGTAAAGAGATAGTACCCGAGGATCAAGAATCAGAGTACTCAAAATTCGACTCCAGAAATAGTGAGTAACCTTACTATCATCTTAATTATCTAAAGTGATTTTTATCCGATTTTGTGATTTAATGGCAAATGAGTTAAATGGTAAATCCTTATGTTTTGTAATTAAAATGTGATTTAATGAAATGATTTTATAACATTGTCTTGAAATGAAATGATGGTTTGAAAATAGAGTAATTGGAGACTATTTTCATGTGTTGTAAATTCATGGTTTGAATCGAATGGCTTATGACAATATTTGCATGAATGGTTGAATTGGTATTTGTATTGAAATATATGAACTGTGTATTTACCCTTGAGAGGCAGGGCTGTGATATAATTGCCATGTCATGCTGTTGTAAATTTTATTGTATGGTGGGTTTAGCTTGCTGCAGTGGGCGGGTTCCGTGGACCAGCCTATTAGAGGGGTACGGTAACCCCATTATATTTTTACCTCTGTCGGAGAGGCGTGTAGGGTAACTCTCGAGGTACAACTTTAGAGTTCACTTCACACCAACTACCACGTGAGGGTGAACTCAGCCAACACCAAGGAACGACTATGTTTTCAAAATAAAAACATGATTTATGAGTACATGACTTTCTAACAGCCTTGGCGGACTCGGTTGGGATAACCCCAGGCCAAGGTATCCCTGATAACTGAGTATAAGAATGATTATGGCACGAGCCAAAGTTTTAAGAAATTCATAAGCCATGTTGATTACTCGATTTATATGAATTAACTTTATTTGGTTAAAATGAGTTTAAAGGTGATGAATTACAATATGATGATTTATTTTAATTTGTCTCCATTTACTTAGCTTTAGATATTTTAGATGGCATTTGTTTACTCACTGGGATTATATAATCTCACCACTCTCCTTTCCACCCATTTTAGGCTCAGAATAGTCGGTAGATAGCTCACTTTGTTGAGGTCTACAGTTGGACTTGCATCCTCAAAAACTGTAGGTTTACCGCTTTTGATACTTTTGGTCGTTCGTGGGCCCACGTGTCACTGTAAATTAAATTTTATACTTTGGTTATTTGTATTACAGTATGTATGAATTTATTTAGCTTTTATGCTACAAAAATTATTTACCGATAACTCTATAAATATTGTTTTATAAGAAAATAGAATATTTTATTAGATATTTTATTATATTTAAATAGTTATAGTTTCACTTTAAATGAATGTTTTAGACATCTAAACTTATTTTGATTATGAATTATGTGTTTTATACTCACATACTACATTTTTAGTTGGTTTCAAAATTTTTTTGGAAAAATGACCAAAATTTCCCTGTGAGACAAAAATAATTTTTTTATTGATTTAAGTTGGAAATAGCTTAAAATATTTTAGAACATGATATTTGGAAACGGTTACTCACAGGAAAAATGAGAAACTGATATTAAAGCCTTGCGGGGTTTCGGTTGACATTTCGGGTAATGAGTGTCGATCGGAACACTGCGACGGTTGTTACAGGCTCAAAGAGAGTACCGAGTCGTGACAATCGTAATCTAGTGTATAAGCCATCCCGTGGCGAATACAAGCATAGGCCATCTTGTGGCAATAGTTCATAATCTCAATTAATACATGACATAACCAAATCATAATCGAAAATAGCCAAATATGAAAGACCAGACAAGACTAAAGCTAACGGAGTATGACTCAAAGTAAAAGAGTTGATACCTACTGGATGCCATGATGATCACTTACCAACACTAATTGTAAAAGTAGCTCTTCCCAAAAAAATAGCTAGCCAATTAATCTGCTGATTTGAAATAACAAGTGCATCTTACATGTGTGAGTTATAGATAACTTCGTGAGCAGATAAGAGTAGTGGAACAAGCTAATGGGAAAGAGTATTTATCAAATACACTTTTAGAAGTATGCAAATAAACATTTATCAAATATGTTGTGAAATTTGCCTTTCCAAGCATAACTATAAATCAACACCCGCCTTTCCAAGCGTAATCATAAATTGAGTCTCGTTCTTCTAAGCATCATCATAGGACAATGCCGCTTTATCAAATGTGTCAAATGTCCACATGGTCTCCAAGTCCATTGTCTTTGAAACGAAACAAGGACGAATAATCCCATACTTTCCAAGTCCATTGTCTTTCAAATGAATTGAGGAACATATGTCCATATAACCTCCAAGACCGTTGTCTTTCAAACGATACAAGGATAAGAAAATGTTTTATAAAATAAAGTTTGTAAAATAGTTCATAAGCATTTAAAATAACATTAAATGTTTGGAAACCAATTCAAGAAGCTTGGTTAAAATATAGTTAATTATCAAATTAAATGTGTTTAAAACATAAATTGAGGTTATCAAAGATTTTGCTGTAAAACAAACTCATTTTCCTTTCTAGAAAACCTTTTCAAAATGTTTAAGTTCAAAATAAGCCTAATCTATCCAATACATTGGTCTTATGTATCGATAGATAGTCTGTTCTATCGATACATTGTGTATCGATGCATTTGAAGCATAATACAAATCCATCGTTTCTGTGTTGAATCTATCAATACATTGTGCAATGTAATGATAGATTTGATACAGAATGCACATTATCAACCTTGAACTCATCTCTAAGACTTGAACCAAGACAAATATTCGTCCATAGTAAAGTAATTGTTGTTGAATTTACCACACAAGTTCACATATCATTAACAAGTAATATAATACAAAATAAAGTTTGTTCCAACAGAGAATTGCCTAAATCTTTTTGCTAAGTACTAAAATTAACACAACTTAATCTTATCCAAACAACTGAATTTAAAGTTGTAGAAAATTAAAGAAAATAAAAATAAAACTAAAATTGAAAGAAAAAGTAACAATTTAACTAGAGTCAATTAATCAAAAGTCTATAACCATAATAGCCCCTCCAGCTTTCATCTGAATCATTTCTATTATCTCTTTACTTATTAGATAGGCTCAAGTTGTTAACTTAGAGTTCTAATATATTTATAAGTCTCTTCTAATGTTCTTATAAAAATATTTTCCTTAACCAACTTACTATATTCCTATGCAAATTGAAATTAAGAAAGACTTATTAAGCTTCGACTCTAATTCTGGCTATATATAACATGTAACTATATTCCTACCCTACATGTGAATCAAATCAATCATCTCATGAAATTGATATTGAAAACATGCTATTTCATCCATGGCTTACTCTAAACTCCCTTTTTAAGTTTCGTTTAGGTTTCCAAATCAATCTAATTAGTGATCAGCCAATCAAACCCATTAAGAACAGAATTAAAATAAGCAATTCAAACATTATCAATCATAAACAAGAAAGAATTGTTGGCTCTATTAGTTTTTGATGATAATAAAACATTTCCATTTATTTGTGTCTAATTCCTTTATTTGAGTGTGCAGGAAATTAATATATGAAATTAATTTCTTGAATCTTCAAAGAGTATTTTTGAAAGAAAAAGAGGGATAAAATCAACAAGATGTAACTGAATAACAAGGAGCAAGCTTATTGGTGAAACAAAGAAGAACATTGGTTGACCAAATTTTAAATTTGAGAAATGGCGAGCTGAAGAGTTTGAGAAACATAACCAACTTAGTCAACCAAGTCAGTCGACTAAGTGCCCTCTGCTAGAATCTGCAAACCAGAAACAGAATTAACTTAGTCAACCAAGTTAGTGGACTAAGAGCTCTTTGTTTGCAATTTAAACCAGAGCACCATAAGACAGATTAACGGCTAGAACTCATCCTCAACTGTTTCCAACGGATATAAACTGCCAAACTGCCATCAGAGCTGCATCTCCAAGTATAAAAGGGTCTTCCAACAATGAGAAACAAGTTTTTTCAAAGCCTTGAATGAGATTTGAGCTATAGAAAGTTGAAAAACCAGAAAAGCTTCACTGCACTTTAACTTCTACTCTTTGCATCTATGATTAGCACTCAATCCTGTACCAATCAGATCATCTAGTGATCATAGGTACTTTTTTTTACCATTTCTTCTTGTATACTTAGAGTGAAGGAGTCACTCTAAAGGGTTGTTCAAGCTTGGGAAAGCTTGAATGTTATAGGTTGTGGTTGAGCCTTGAAAAACCACTTTGGGTTTTAGTTTAGCCCGGGAAAAACTAGTGTCAAGATTGTGGCTGAGCTTGCGAAAAGCCATTGTAAAAGCTTGGTGTAAGCTTGTGAATTTCACTGTTTTAATGATTTGGTTTGGAAAATCCTTGGTTGGATAATCAAGGTAGTGGATGTAGGTCTTGGACCGAACCACTATAAATTGCTATCCATTGTCTACTATGTTTTTATTTTCTTTGTTCTGGAAATTAGTTTCACACCTTGTTAAGAGCCAAATTGTGGTATTCACCCCCCTTCTAGCAAATATCAACGGGACCAACAAGAATATTAAAAATTCAAACTATGCATTGGATTCAATTACAATTCTAGATTAAAATTTAGTTCCACATAATTACTAAAAATGTAAAACCCGACCCTATAAACACATGTCATGACATACATGTACTGAGTAGCATGTTATTACGTTAGGAAAGTCTTAAGAATAGACGAAACCTGGTATCGTACCTAACGGTACACTTGAGTTGATTTAACCTCGAACTAGTTCAAATAGGAATTGTAGGATGAAATTTAATATTTTATAGTCTAGGAATGACTAAAAATGATTGTTCGGAGTTCGAGGGTTCATTTGGGGTAAAATTGGAAATTTTGATGTTCAGGGGTAAATTCATCATTTTGCCACCTAAGATAATAATTTGATCGTGGAGTGAAATTTTTGACCAATATTAACTATTTTGGAGTATAATTTAATGATAGGAAGTGAAAAAGTTTAATTCTGGTGATTTTTGGAGTGTAGGGGCAAAATTATAATTTTGCCACCAGCGGACAAAATTTGAGATTTTGAGAGAATTTAGATCAAATTTGACAAATTGGAGAATGGTATGAGTATAAGGGATGAAAAATATGTCTATGGACAATTTTTCAGTTTTTGGGGCAAAAATGTAATTTTTCACTTTTATAGGGGTAAAAGTGTAAATTTAAAAAATTACTCCACCAAGACTTTGGATAAGTCTGAGAATTTTATCTAGGCTATGGATATGTGGGACAAGTGTATGGTAAAAATTTGGAAACAAATGGATGAAATTTTAAAAATGGACCAATGGAAAAGTGAGACATGGCACTTTTTAATTATTTAATATTATTTTAATGGAAAATCAGCCCATTTAAACCCCATACTAAGTGCTGGCCGGCCATAAGGAAAGAACAAGGGAGAAAATAGAGAGGAAAGGAAGAAAAGAGAAAAACCAAAAAGAAATGAGAAAATTCAAAGGGGAATTCGTGTTTTTCGCCCGTTTACGCATCTAACGGTAAGATTTTTCGACTTTACCTTGATTTCTACCTTTCCTATGCCTTTGTTTCCATTTAGCATGCTTGAGGAGAGAGATCTAAAAGTGACATCAAGGGCTGGCCGAATTTCAAGGGGGGAGAAATTGAAATTTTTAGGTTTTGATTTTTAGTTAAATTGATAGTTTTAGTTAGTTAAATGTGTTTAGAAATTAAATTGGGCAAGAAATCATTAAATTTTCACAATACCCACTCTTGGCTGGATGCTCAATGCTGTACAATGATGATGAATTGATTTTATTCTAAGGGAAATGAAGAGAAAATGATGAAAAACGATTAAACGTGATAGAAAAACAAAGTAGAAAATTAACCGAGTTAATGTCCCATTTTTGGCCGAATTTTCCAAGGAAGGGAGTGAGCTGATTTTGTTGTTTTTAGAAGGTTATTGGCTGATATTTAATGGTTAGAAATGTTGGAGAGAGAATGGGATGATTTAGAGCTAAAATGGAGCGCGTTAGCAATTTATCGGGCAAAGTGCCAAAAATAGGTTAATACCGCGTTTAAGCCGTTTTAGGCTATTGCATTTCATACCATGCATTAGTATAGGATTTAAGTTAATTATATAGTGATTTAGCATCAATGTGATGAATTGTGTAAATTTTTGTAATGTGTCTAGGAGGAGAGCCTTCCGGAAAAGGCAAAGAAGTCGTACCCGACGAGTAGTGATCGGGGCGCTTAGAAAGCTTTTAGTTTGTACAAACGGTGAGTAAACTTATTATTATTGTAAATTATCTAGAGTTTATTTTAAATGCCCTTTATGTATTTTATGAAATGAGAACGAGATTAAAACGGGATTTTTGATGTTTTAGGAATAAATGTGACAAATAAAAATATATTGTATTGATTATGAAATTGAGTAATTGGAGGCTGCAAATTGACTTGAAAAATATATATTTTCCTAGGAATGGCTTATGAGAAATGAGTATATGTGGCTATATTTTGTGAGTGCATTGGGAAATTTATGTAAGTTGGTTTTACTATGCAGGCTGGATAAATAAATAAAAGCCACGTTATACTGTCGAAATTTTATTAAAATTGGTGGGTTAGTCACTGCAGTGACGGGTTTCCGTGGACTGCCTATTAGAGGGGCACGGTAAACCCAGTTATATAGTTACTCCGGTTGTAGAGGCGAGGAGGGTAACTCCCGGGGTAGTATTAGAGCTCACTTCACGTCGAACCCCCACGTGAATGTGTAACTCGGCCAACGCCAAGGAACGGCTGGTTTTAAAAATAAAAATGTGTTTCACGTGTGAATATTTTAACAACCTTGGCGGACTCGGTTAGATGCCTCGGCCAAGGTATCCCCGAGGATTAGTTTTTGGCTTGAGCCCTGTTTTTAATAAAAGTCATAAGCCTTAACAACTGTTTTGGTAAATTACAAATATTTTATGGTTTAAGAAATAAATTGAAAACCTTATGAAATGGTTTGTAATTTGTTGTTTAAACTTGCCTCCATTTTACTCGCCTTTAGATATTTATAATAATGTCTGTTTACTCATTGGGATTCCAAAATCTCACCCACCTCCTTTCCAAATATTTCAGGCCTGTGGTAGCTTGTAGATACCCGATTTTGTCGAGGATTCCAGTTGACCCCTCTATCCCACAGACAGTAGGTTACTATCACCAATACTGGGTGTATTTATGGGCCACTTGTCATTGTAATTATTATTGTACATTATAACTTTGTAAATTATTGTATGTATGAATTTATTTTATTCTCACGCTACAAAAGTTATTTATGTATAGTTCTATAAAAATTATTTTATAAGAAAATGAAATATATTATCAAATATTTTTATTTAGTTTAATTAGCTAACTCTTCACTCTAAATGAATGATTTAGATTACAAAAATTTATTTTTAATCGGCAGTGGATATTTTTCTACCATACGTTGTATCTTTATAAGGTTTCAAAATTTTCTGGTAAAAATGACCAAAATACCCCTATGTGGCGAAAAATTTTATTTTGATTGATTTCGATCTAAAATAGTTTATATTGTCTTAAAACTCGATATTTAACAACGATTGCTCACAGGAAAGGCAAGAAACTGATTCGTTAGCCTTGCGGGGTTTCGATTGACATTTTGGATAATGAGTGTCAATCGGGACATCGCGGCGGTTGTCATGGGCCAGAAGGAGGTTCGGGGTCGTGACAAAAAATATCATCCAAAAAAAGCTTAACCATTAAAACTAAACAAAGAAAGTATAAAGATAACAAAAGAAGAAAAAACTCCAAGATTTGTCAAGTCTTCAATCTGTAATCTTCCATGTTTTCTTGCTTGCTTGAATGCCTCGCTTTCTTAAAAAAAGCTTGCTTGATTTCTCTAAAACATGCTCTAGAAGAAGGGTTAAATAGAGCTCGAATCCATGTCAAAATAGAAGTCCAAATGCATGAAAAGTCCTTTTTAACTTGCGAGTGTCGTGACCTTTTTTCCTTAGGCATCGTGGCACTATGATCTCGATACGACTTTTTTTCAAATTTCCTTTTAGATGCTGTGGTGTTGCCTCCTTGGTGGCCACAGTGCTGAGTCCTCTGTTCAACCAAAGTGCCCCTACCTTGTCAGGAAGCCGTGGTGCTCTACACTTCATCTTGAAATTTCAGGTTCTACAGCACAAATTGGACTTCTGACGCAATTTTCTCCTTCTTCGTGGATGAACTAGGCAAAGTCATAAACATGAAAGTTGTAGCCTCATCTCTTATCTTTCCAATAAATTAAGAATCACATCAATTAGACTTCTGTAGTGAATGATATGCTCCAAATACTGGAACATGTGCAGTGAAAATCTGCACCTTGAATGCACTCTTCTTCACAAATTATCACCTTTTTCATAGCACACCTACGAAAGCAACAAACTAACTTAAATAATAACTAAACTTAACACAAAATATCATAAATTAACTTAAAGAAAATGAACCCAATATAATTAACTAAAATAAAATAAATAGCTAAAAATAACTAATTCCTATCTTAATTCTCAAGAGCTTAGCCAAGTTTAAAGCTCAAAAAGTGACCATATAACTCTATGAAATAGAGTTATCACACCCCCAAACTTAAGATTTTGCTAGTTTTTGAGCAAAATATAAAAGAAAGACTAAAATGAAAGTAACTTAAATGATAAAAACAAGTTAAATAAAGGAAAACATCTAGCAAGAGATAGGTTGCACCCAACCAACAATCTCCCATAATTTCCTAAAAAGTTATCTTACAATCTCAACTCAAGATAAAATATAGATATCATTTAAGTCCTTGTTTCAATTTAAATGCAAGCCCATTTTTGAATGGATTTCTCTGTGTGTGTGATATCTCTTTCAAAGAACATTATACAACTCGGATAAGTTTATGCTAATGCAAATTTAAATTAGTACTAAAACTCCATAGGTTTGCTTTTCATCTCTTTCTCCACTAATGTAGACTAATATTGAGTCAAGGATCATTAGGATTTTCTTAAGCTTGTAATGCATGGCTAGGATCAAGGTAGGATAAAGGTCATTAATGTTGCTCAATTCACCCTAAGCACATAATCATTCTAGGATTTATGTAGAGCTTTATTCATAATTTCCAAATACACTCTTTCTTCAACTTTGAACTTTTCTTTTGTTCAACACTTTATTCTTTGTTTTTTCATCACAAGTTTTACACCCCCAAACTTATATTTTTTCTATTATAGGTAGTGGGGTGAATACTAAGCATATTTTGAACTTTTTTGTCAATTCCACCTTCTATCTGATTCAACATCTAGCTCAACAAATTTACTAAAATGGTTACATAGTTAAGAGTGAGGGATGCAAAATTGAAAATTTTTTGGTAAAATACCCTCACCCCTCAACTTTTAGTCATAATTCCAAGCGAGTCCATTAGTTTTCAAAATGGACAGTCTGCCCCAAACTTGTAAACATCGCTAACGGACAAGTTTAAAATGGCAAAAATAGCTTTCTTCTTTCTATACCTACTTTTTCACTATTTTCTTTTTTTAAGCCAAATGACGGTGCTATTTAGTTGGCTGGCCACCCTCCACACTCCCTAGGGGAGCCACGCCCCCCCCCCCCCCCCCACCTCTCTGGTTTTGACGCTCCCCAAGAAAGCACAGATCTTGCACTCCACAAGGGACCTATGACCCCTAGACCTCCATAAATGCATAACTAGAGGTAGACTAATGAGTGCATCAAATTCTCATATTTAATGGGAGATTAGATACCTGATTAGTCTAAGTTGGACTAGATTTAGGATCAAATTTAGGTATTTTTATTTATTTTATTAGTTTAGTTTAATTTATGTTTAAATGTTTATTTTAAGTTAATGATGTTAGTTGTACATTATTTATAATTATTTTATGTTTTTATAGGAGTAGAATCAAAAATAATTTCAATTGATGAAGAAAGGTTCATAATGGACTGTTGCTCTATTTGCATATGTTTCGGTTTTTCAAGTATATCTCCCACTACAAAAGTCCAAATGACATGATTTTTAGACCATTAGAAAGCTAAGAGGCAAGGATACAACTTTGATGTTTTCCATTTTTCCCAGTTCTAATAAAAAAATGGTCAAAATCTTTGTCAAATTGAAAGTATTGCACTAGAAGAACAAAAAGGGGTATTTTTGTAAATTACGTGAAACTTTGATTGACTTTAGAGACAAATATCTAAAGTTCCAGCACCTTCTTCATCTTCCTCTCGTTTCTTCTCTCCTTTTTGCAGAACTTTTCATCCTTCATGGAAAGAAACCTTAAAACCTCCATAACCTTCTCATACTAACTCAAAAATTCATGTTTTTGCACACTTTTTCATAGGGTTTTTCTTCTCTTTCACTTTTTCACCTCAAAAACCCTTAAAAAAAGTTTTTCCTCTGCACATTCTCTCACTAGCTGAACATTTTTAGAGAAAGAAACTCTTCAAATTAGATTGAAAACTCTTGAAAGAGTTTTCCCCTTTTAATCCTCCCTAAGAAAATTCAACTACAAGTCCACCAAGGTGAGAAATGAGTTAGGGTTGATTTTAAGTTGTTAAAGATGGCTAATAATTAGATTTGTGGGCTGTTATATTTTTTATGATTATATTGTGTATGATAGGTTCCACGAGGCCCCACATGTCCATTTGGAGCATTAGTTGAAGTTAGAGTTGATCAAAAGAATCAACAAGGACAAGTGAGTGAACTTGCATTAAATTATTTTTGGGAAATACATATGTGTTGAGATGAAGCACTTAAATGATTATATTTGACCTTTTTTCTCTAAATCATGCTTGGGAACAAGCCCTTGACGAAACGTTTTATGTTGTAAAATGTGCAATGTGATGAACCCATGTGTTCTTATATTCTGATGATATATATGTTATGCTTTGAATGATAATATTGTGTGATAATTGTAACCGCGCGTGTGCGGTATGGGAGTGCACATGCTGGTGATGATGGGTGATTCCAACTATGTGCGGTGTGGGAGTGCACATAAGCTGATGATCGGTGGATGATGATTCCAGCTATGTGCGGTGTGGGAGTGCACATGAGCTGATGACTGGTGGATGATGATTCCAACTATGTGCGGTGTGGGAGTGCACATGAGCTGATGTGTCACAGCCTAGTTCTCGGGCCATGACAGGCGCAAGGACCCAATAGGCATAGCCTACTAGCCCAAGCAAGCCTCTCAATAGGCACTTGTATATTAACCCATTTATCTAGCATATTTCTTTAAGAATAAGCTTAATAGTGTTCAAATGTCGATTTCTCCAACGCAACTCATAAAACCCAAGTGAATGCTCACATTAGCATCATAATTCAAATCATACATAGATAGTTTGTCAATATATCTCTGCAGTTCACATTAAACATATACAAAGACTTTGATTGTCAGTGGAGTGACTCTAGATGGGGAGATATGACTACTAAGTGTCAAGATACCTACCCAAGGGATGGGGGAATGCAGACTCCTCAACCTACGTATCAACCACCACTGAATCTGAAAACATGAAGTTGAAAACGTGAGTATAAACTCAGTGAGTGAACATAGGAAGGGAACAAGCAACGTTAAGGAAAGTTTAAAAAAAATCATGATGCATTTAAGTTCAAAAATAAGAAGTTTAGATTAACCCTTATTAAAAACCCCTCATTTCAAATCTTGGTCTTTTAGTCACTTAATGATGAAAGACCCATGAACAACAAAGAAATTGAGAAGTGAAAGCTTTAGTAAAAATTCAAGGAAGTCAAACATAATAGATTGACTCTCACTACAGTAAAAAGGCATTTTCGTTGCATCGAGATTCTGGCCAGATAAAACCCAAGGGACATTCACTGCCGTTGGGAAAATCCACTCATGCCACGTTGCACATTAAATTGAACACATTGACAATACTCAAATTATCAATAGTCAAAACAATCACATATTATAATCATAAACTTGCTATCACATATACATATATAAACATATATCAACAAGCACACCACCCCATTTCATTCGTCATCATGCACACTCTCCCTTCGTCATTAGCTCATGTGCACTCCTACTCGCACATAGCTGGGTCATCATCGGCTTATGCGCACTCCTACTCGCGCATAGTCGGGTCATCATCGGCTTATGCACACTCCTACTCGCACATAGCCGGGTCCACACCAACATACGAAAGAAGCACCCAATGCATATCATACATATCATCATATTGTGATAACATATAAACCATTTATATAGCATGTTTTCACAAGATAAAATCACTTCACCAAAGGCTTGTTCCCAAGGTACATTTTTTTTAAAGAAAAGCTAGATAAAATCAATCAATATTTGTGCAAAAAGATTCACATTCCCAAAATAGTTTTGAAACGCAAGTTCACTCACCTTGTAACTGTCACGACCCAATTTCTCGGGCCATGACCGGCGCATGAGCTCAATGAGCATAGCTCACTAAGCCCAAGCAAGCCTATCCATTTACCTTTGCTTAACAAATTTATCATATCATGCATACACACACACTTTTTTTTTGGGTGTGAACATAGCCAAAACACAATGGCATTATCGATAATAATATACATGCACTATACCAGTCATGTATTTAGCAATTTACATTGCATACACATATTCACATTGTTAGATTGTATTCATAATACAAAAGGACCCATGACTTCCAGCGGAGACATTTACAATAAAAGGGATTACTATCGAATGCCAGACACATACCCAGGAGATGCACTACGGGGACTCCTCGATCTAGGGTCCAACAGTCACCTGATCTGAAAACATGAATTTTTATAAAACGTGAGTACAATACTCAGTGAGTGAACAAGAAGGGAACAAGCATACCATAAGGAATGTTTATCGAAATCATGATGCATTCATTTTCTCAAAACCATGCAATTGTTTTAGCTCCTTTAAACCCCTCATGTAAACCCCACATGAGTAAATCACTTTACAAAAATCCATGCTCAACTATGGTACCAAAGAAATGGGAAATATGGCAAAAACCCACAAGTTAGCAAAATGGACAGAAAGTTTCTCGCTGTAGCGAACTTCATTCTCGCTGCAGCGAGAACCAGAACATCAAGGAAAAAGTCTCATTTTTCCCTTAAAACAAGTCATCCTGCTAAAATAACAATAGCAACATGTAACACATGTAAACTTCCAAATTTCAACAAAACAAATGCTTACATATTTGCATTTACAACCATATACCCATCATCAACATGCACACCATCCCATCATCATCATCATGCACATCATCCCATTATCATCATCTCATATGCAACGGCTTATGCTATTGTCACTAGGGGGTGGGAGATCACGAAGCATCCCCCCCTTCACTCGGCAAGAGGTGCACTTCACTCCGGATCACGAAGCAACGGAGCAGTCCCTTCCCTCCTCTTCCAAGCTCTTGGGCGGAGAGTCATACTTCGCCACAGATCATACCTATCAAAGCACTCATAGGGTGGAAGATCACGAAGCATCCAGCCCTATAAGCTATGGAGGCAACAACGGCTTATGTGCACTCCCACTCACACATAGCCGGGTCAGCAACGGCTTATGTGCACTCCTACTCGCACATAGCCGGGTTCAAATCAACATGTAAAGAAGCATCCAATGCATATCATGCATTTTATCATATTGTGATAACACATAAACCATTGTATAGCACATTTTCACAATATAAAATCATTTTACTAAAAGCTTGTTCCCAAGGTACATTTTCTAAGACAAGTTGGATAGAATCTTTCATATTCCCCAAAACAAGTTTGAAATGCAAGTCCACTCACCGGTATCGAAAATCCAGATTTCGGGTGCACTCGGACTAATAGCCCTCAGGCGCAATTCCTTTGCCTTTTCCGGACGTCTCACCACCTTGACAAATAACAAAGTCGAGGAATTTACTATATTGTCCCTAAATTGATATAAATTAATTTAAATTACTAATGCTTGATATGTAAATGCAAAAATATGTCTGATTACCGCTTAATCACGGTATCGATTAAATTCGACCGATCACCCGATTAATCGGCGATTGTGTCCAAATCACCTCCAAATTAATTCATTTCTCCTCTAATACCTTAATTTACCACATACATTTAAATAAAGCCAAATTCAGCATTAGAACCCTCACAGTTCCTTATAGAAAAATTTGGTCATTTGGTGCACTAGCATCGAATTTTTTTCTACATAACCGTTTCACCTTAATTCATCATTTTCCATGCCATTTTCCTTGAAATAAAAACAATCCCCCATTGATATTCAGCCCTCATGGTTCGGCCAACAAGGAACCCTAGAGAAATTGAATATTTCTTTTGTGTTTTTGTTCATAACCATGCTTAACTATCCCTAAACACTAACATAGTCTAAAATCAAATTATTCCAACAACAATTCCTCTTCCATACCCATTTTTCAGAATTGAATTCATCATGATAACTCAATATTCAACCATGGAAATCAAGAACAAAAGCATGGGTAAGCTAGGTATCAAGGAGAATTAAAGAAATTTTAACTTACCTAGCTTGTTTCCTTGATTTCTTCACTTTTTCTTTGAATTTCCACCTAGGTTTTCTTGTTTTTCCTTTTGTTCTTCCTTTTTTCTTGTTGCTGGATGCCTAGGCCGAATATGGTGAGGGAATTGGGGATTTAATGGGCTGATTTCTATAGAAAATAATAAAATAATCAAGCATGCCATGTGTCACATGCTTATTGGCCCAATTTTTAACTTTTTGACTTTTTCTTCTTAATTTTCCACCACAAATATTCTGGTATTTATCCAATCCTACCACAATTAAAATCCCTTGGTCTTGACAAGTGCTGGGGTGAAAAATTTACCGATTTGCCCTTAGGGTGAAAAAATTACTATTTTGCCCTTTTACTCCGAAATGTACCGGAATCTCATTATTTCTACTTTTCAACCTAAAATAACACTAATATTGATCAATATTAACCAAATGGGGCAAAAATTGTTTAAAAAATTTTTCGTTTAGTCCTTTAGTGGCAAAATTACCATTTTGCCCTTGTGCTCCATAAATACCGAGAATCACAATTTTTCACTGCTAAACATCATTTTATACTCCAATAATCATAATTATATTTCATATAATTATTCTTGGTCAAATGTGATCAAATCTTGGCTAAAAATCTCCATTTTATCATCAAATGGTAAAATGACCGTTTTGTCCCTAATTGGTCAATTTTCTGATGGACTCCAAACTGGACCTTGAACTCCAAATCACTATTCTAAGCCATTCTGTTGGTTTTAAAATTTTCAAATTCCTCTTAGAATTTCTATTTGAACTAATTCAAGGCTCAATTTAACTTAGTTGTACCACTCGGTACAATACCGTCTTTTAATCGAGCTTGACAGGGTCTCACAGTAACAACGAGATATCAAGTCGCTATTTATTTGGAGGTGTCTCTAACTATCTCTACTTGCTGGTCGCTCGTTATTTACTTTGGCACGCCACCACAATACTCTAACCTTATCTTTGCACTTCCTAGCAATAATATGAACTCAATATATTTAATTACATATGTATACGGGTAGCACTTCAAACAATTA
This sequence comes from Theobroma cacao, assembly GCF_000208745.1. NCBI lineage: Eukaryota > Viridiplantae > Streptophyta > Magnoliopsida > Malvales > Malvaceae > Theobroma > Theobroma cacao. Next base: position 17,345,260 of record NC_030854.1, on the reverse strand, counting down.
ATCCTTACTTTAATTCACCATTCACTTATTATTGCTATTATCATTATTATTTTAAAACTAGCTAAATCTATTATTGATTTTCTTACTATTGACATTTACCTTTATATATTGTACTTACACAAATTTTCATGTTTTAAATATTGTCTAACAATTCTAGGACATTTATACCAAATAATTCAACTTATTTTATGTCATTATATCACACATTCAATCCAATGAATTGGACTACCCAACAACATACTTCATAATGGATCCATAAAAAAAAAAAGCTTGGTTTTAATTCTTTTTACCTCAATTGGGCTCAAATGCTAACCTAAGTAAAACATTGCAGCCCACCGAGCCAACTTTGCCAAATGCATTGTTGGAAGTCCAAAGAAATAATTATTATTATTTTTTTCTTCCCCGTCTCTTTCTCTTTCTCTCTTTTGCTCCTTTTCCCTGCCAGTCAGTAGCAACTTTCTTCTCTCTCTTTTCACTCACAAATTGACAGCTCAAGCTTTTGTTTTCTCTTTCACAAACCCAACAGCACCAGCTCTTGTTTGCTCTCTCAAATTTGCAGCAAAACTCTTTCTTCTCCTTTCAAAAGTTGCAGCAAACTCTCTTTTTTTTTCCTCTCAAAATTTGCAACAAAACTCTCTCTTTTTTCCTCTCAAAATTTGCAGCAAAACTCTCTCTATTTCCCTCTCAAAATTTGCAGCACAACTCTTTCTATTTCTTTCCAAAATTTACAGCACAAAGCCTCTCTCTTTACTCCTTTAAGCAACGACAGCTGCCATTTATTTTCTACTCTCTTCCAGCCCTCTCTTCCTCCCTTGGCCTGCGACTTTCCCCTTTGCTCTCTCACACCGACCTCTCTTTTTCTTCTTCAACTTTCTCTTGCTCTCTCTCACACCGACTTCTTTCTCTTTTTTTCCTTCATCAAACAGTCGGCTTTTCCTTCACTGACTTTGACTTTTCTTTTTTTTTCTCTTTCTTACAAAATCGGCTGCACCTTCTCTTTATTTCTTTCTTTTATATGGCCTTTCATCTCAATGGCTGGCCCCCCCTTACTTTCACACATGATTTAAAATAATAATAATACTAATAGCTTTGACTCTCTCTTTTGTCTCCATAACTGGTTGGTAACAAAAGAAATTGATAAAATTTTGTTTGATGTGGTTTGTAAGTGGGGCCGACAATGACAAGCTTGCTTGTCAATTCTCTATTTTTTTTCTTTTACATGTGACCGCCCATACCACCATTCCTTCTTCTTTTATTGTCTTTGTAAAGCCCGACCTTATAAAATACTATTCATGACATACATGTGATGATAGCATGATTGCATGCTAGGAGAGTCCCGAAAAATTTACAAAAGTCGGTATTGTACCTAGAGGTACAACAAAGTTTATTTAATCCTCGAACTAGATCAAATAGGAATTTTAAGGTGAGATTAAGAGTTTCACAGTTCATGGATGACTTAAAATGGTAATT
>NC_030854.1:17301093-17340652 GCF_000208745.1 Theobroma cacao | reverse complement strand
CCGCGGCGGTTGTCACGGGCTCGAGGGGAGTACCGGGTCGTGACAGTCTTCCTTGATTGGCCATGTGGTTAGGATGCAAGTCAACAATTGCTTGGAACCTTTACCGCCACTTTACTTGACTTTTCCTCCCCATTTCACTATTGTCTCATCTTTTCTCCTCATTTTCTTTATCTTTTTCCTTTCTTTCTACATAAGCCTTACATTTCCAGCAAATCTGACATGGATGGTTGGCCATGAGGAACAAAAAGAAGAGTCAAAGCTTCCTTTGGAAGCTTGGACCAAGCTTTGTAACAAAATTACTATTTTACCCTTCAAGGTTCTCATCCTTTTAATTAAGTCCTCCCAAAATCTTTAAATCTCTAATTTCCTTCTATTATCTTCTTTTACATATGTACAAATGAAATATAAAGTTTGTACTCCAACGCGGTGTTCCCATAATATTTAAAATATTATTTACCCCGCGCTATCTTTATTTAATAAAGACACGTGGCCCCATTAACGTCATTTTTCTCCGAAATTTCCTCGTTCTTCCTCTCCACCACTTAGATTGACCATATACTCCTTCTTCATGGAAAATTTTGACACTGAATAAAATATTAATATTTTAATATTATTTTATTAATAAAATATTAATATTTTAATATTATTTTATTTCAAAAATTTCTTCTTGTCTCCTTGGTACCCAAAATACCTTATTATGCCTTAATTGGCATCCGATAAGCTTTATTTGTCACTACATCAAAGTACGGAGTATTACATGATGAGCCGGTGGTTGTATACATGTTTACACATACCATAAAAATGTTAGAGAAAATATTATGTGATTGCAATGAATGTTGAATGTTGAATGTTGAATGTTGAAATTGTTAATTGCTTCCAAATTGATTTTCAATGCAAAGAGAAACTCTCTGTCTTGCCTATCTTGCTTGGATATTTGCTGTAGTTTTCACTCTCTTCAACTTCGTTGTTGTTCATAGATCCTTCACTCTAAGGGATTAAATAACCAAAGGTTGAATTAAGGGGCTTTACAAGAAATTAGGCTAAATTGCATTGTTTTTAACATAAATGCATCATGTTTTCTATAACTGTTCATATTGTTTGCTTGCTCCCTTCCTATGTTCACTCACTAGGTTTATACTCACTCTTTTAAACTTCATGTTTTTAGAGTCAGAGGCAGTTGGGACCTAGATTGAGGTGTCCACATATATTCATCTTTTTGGTAGGTACCATGGCATTAAGTAGTTGTACCTTCACCCAAAGTCACTCCACTAGTAGTCAAGAGTCTTTTGCTTGTGTATGCGTACGCATGATGTAAATCACTAAAATTCATTGTATAAACAATATATGTATATTTTGATTGATGATGCCACTATAGTTGACAATGGGTGATATTATTTTGGATAATCTAAATGTAAGTATTTGATTGCCATAGTATATCACTAAATATTTTTATAGTTGAGTATTATGAAATGTGACTTTAGGAATGATTGTTGAAATGATGATCTGGATTACATAAAGAGGCTTGCTTAGGCTTAGTGGGCTATGCCCATTAGGCCCATGCACCAGTCATGGCTCGAAAATTGGGCTATGACAGGACCCACTCCCCCTACCCCTTCCAACACTCCCTATGGGAGCTGCAGCCCCCACCCTGGCATTCCTTAAGGGAGTCGTACCCCCCCCTCGATGTTCCCCAAGGGAGCGTAGATCTCACACTTCCTAAGGGAGTCATGCCCCCTTTCCCCACCCTCGTGTTCTTTTAGGGAGCATAGAGATCCCCTGGGGAGCGCGAGAGTGGGGGAGGCATAGAGTGTGAGAGAAAAGAGATCTGGCTAGAGTCAAATCTTACGTTTCGATCACGGAAGAAGTGGGAGAGTTTTTTTTTAATAAGAAAAAAAATGAAAAATTATAATTTATGTAGTATGGTAATTTTTAAAATTAATGAAGGGTAAAATTATCTTTTCAATATTACCATGTCATCAAACTAACGAAAATATTAACGATTGGACTTATGTGTCCAACGAAGGATATTCTTTCGGGATGAACTATCTATTTCGAAAGCTAATGGACCCATGTGCAAGTATGGCTAAAAGTTAAGGGAGTGAGGATATTTTACCCAAATTTTTTTATAAGGCTAGGCTCAAATAATTATGTGTTTAAACAAAGAAAAAGAAAACTTTGGCTCAAAAGGGTAAATTGGGGATAAAATTTAACAAGCCTAGCTTGAAAGGCTTAAATGGTCCAAAGATTACCTAAATCATCTCCTTAATCAAGTATTACCTAGGATTTCACTATGAGAGAGAATAAAACAAATTCTAGAATTCATGGCATAATCCAAAATTCACATCATCATAAACAATGGTACTTAGCAAAAGAATTTAACACAATCTCAAACAATATCCTTATTTACCAAAAGCTAAAGATACCAGACAACTAAGTTCTCATCATTGGATAAGGAAATCATTGAAAAATTTGGCACAACTTACTCTATCCTAAAAACTTCAAACAAGCATAATGAAAAGTAAATGATAAACTAACCTAAAACATAAATAAAGTCTCAACTTTCACAAAAAAATCAATTTCCAGAAAATAGTTCTCTCCCACCCTAACTTAAACTTAACATTGTCCTTAGTGTTAGAAATTGATAAAGAAAAGGTGAAAGAATGCTCCCTTATTTATGGTAGGAATGCATTGAGAGTTCTATTCCTCTTCCTTTTTTTTTTTATCATTATAACCAAAGCTAGTGGGAAGATTCAATAAGTTTTTTTTCTCAATTATTTCTAGAAAAGGAAAAGAATAAAAAAATTTTAGCTGGTAAATATAAATAAAATTAAAAGAAACTTCAAAGAGGATGATCACAAGGTTAGAAAGCTTTGATTGCCTCCCAAGAAGCGCTTAATTTATAGTCATTGGCTTGACTTCTTCATGGTCATTTCGTGTCGATTAGAGCGATTGACAATTTTTCGCGATTAATTTCACCTACCCAATAGTGCTAGAGACATTGCCCATTCACCTCGAATGTTCCAATAGCCTTACTACAAATGTCTATTGCACCATAAAGATAGATTTTAACCACCTTGTAAGGACCTGACCATTTTGATTTTTGTTTCAATGGAAAAAGCTTGACTAATTTGGTTGGTAACACTTGTTGTCCAACCTTAAAACAAGATGAATTGAAAGTGATTGAATCTGTTCAATTTTTCCCAAATAAGCTTCAAGTAGTTTCTTTGGATATTCCTTGTTGAAAACCTCCTTAGCCAACTCATCAATTGAATCTAATTTATAAAATTATTTGTGTAAGGATACTTAGTTGCATTAAACAAATTAAACTCAACTTCCTCCTCTCCCACCTTGAATGTTATTTTGCCATTCTTTACATCCATGATTACTCTTGTTGTAACTAAGAATGGTCATCCAAAAATAAAAAGAATTTCAATATCCTCTTCCATCTAGAGCATAAGAAACTCTACCAGAATGTAGAGCTTTCTAACTTTAACCGAAACATCTTCTATAATCCCCAAAGGTACTTGATTGATCTGTCTGCTAACTGAAAGGTAATTTAGTCGGTTGTATATCCTTAAGTCTAAGTTTCTTGGCAATAAACAAGGGTACAATTGAAACTTTAGCACCCAAATCACATAAAGCTTTAGCAAATTTAAAACTACCAATAATACAAGGAATAAAAAAATTCCTTATAACCTTAAACTTTGGTGGAAGCTTATTTTGAAGTATAGCGTTGCATTCTTTAGTAAGTGCAATGGTCTCAAATCTTCTAAATTCCTCTTTTTGGACATGATCTCTTTAAGGAACTCTATTTTCTTTTACTTCAATGATTAAGAAAAAGGAACGGAAGGCATATATGGCTTGACTTATGGTGGTGTGGATACTTTTTCCCCTTTCTTAACTTCATTAATTTGAACTTGCTTGCGAGAAATATCCTTTTGATCAACTATATCTTCACCATTTACCACTTCCTTGTCTTTCACCTCATCAAGCTACTTGCCATTCCTTCAAGAACTTACATTGCATTGCTCCTTTCCTTGACTTCAGGGATTGGTCCCAGTGTCACTTGGTAAGGTTCCTTGAGGCCTATTATTGATGGCATTGACAAGTTGACCCACTTGCATCTCAAGATTCTTGAGTGATTCTACTTGACTCTGGATGATAACATCATTTTTAGCCATGTACTGTATAAACATCTCTTCCATAGTTGGTTTTTCCTCAAGCATAGAAGCTCTAGCTTGAGATGAAATCTAGGAAGAAAGTTTGGCTTAACTACTAATAAGGATCCCTGGTTGTTACTCCATGAGAAATTAAGATGATTCCTCCAACCAGGATTGTAGTTGTTGAAATACGGATTATTTTGCTGCTTATTAAAATTTCCAACAAACTGTACAAATTTACCAATAATAGGACATTGATCATTAGGATGCCTATATCCACATCACTCACATGTTGAAAAAGGCCTTTAAATAGCATGGACACCTAGAAAATCAATTTTTTTAGTGAGAGTGGCCATTTGTGTAGTCAAGGCATTAATTGCATCAAGCTAATGAATACCAACAACTTTCCTTGGACCGAATCTATTAGATGGCCATTGATAATTGTTAAAAGCCTTATCCTCTAACAAGTCATAAGCCTCATCAATGGATTTACTCATCAGTGCTCCTTCTGCTACAGCATCAATGATGGTTCTAATTTGTCCTAGCAAACCATTATAGAAGTTAGAACTTGTAGCCATTTAGGTAACTCATAGTGAAGACATCTCCTAAGCAACCCTCCTAAGCCTCATACAATGATTTAGAATCAAATTGTGTAAAGGGGGTGGTATCATTCCGCATCTTAACTGTCTTACCTGGTGGAAAGAACATAGCTAAGAATTTTTTAGCCAAATCATCCCAAGTATTAATAGAACCAACTGAAAGTGAATTTAACCAACTTTTTCCCTTGCCTCTCAATGTAAATGGGAAAAGCCTCAATCTAGTGGCATCATCAGAAGTGCCACTGTTTTTAAATGTATCACATATCTCTAGGAAATTCACAAATGTGCATGAGGCTCATCATTCAATAATCCCCCAAACTAAACAAAAGTCTGAATCATCTGAATGATTGTTGGCTTAATCTCAAAGTTATTAGCTTGGATGGTAGGTTTATGGAGCTAGAATGAAGGCCTTGAATGAGAAGTACAGCATATTCTCGCAAAGACTTGTTATTTTCTTATTGATCAACCATTGTTTCAAATAGAGTTAAAGCTTTTGAATTTTTTTTCAAAGTTTTCGAAGAGTCTTTTCAAATTTTGGATCAAAAGGAACAATATCCAAACGTCTCACTCTTCATATACAACAATCACAAGTACCTAAAAACAAAGAAAAGGAAAGTTTGAAATTAAGACTAAGATTCCTTGGTATTAATATTAACAAAGAAAATTTTGCACAAATCCCCAACAATGATGCCAAAAACTCATTGTCAGATTTACCGCACAAGTGCACGTATTGTTAATAAGTAATATAATAGAAATGAAAGTTTGTTCCCTCAAAGAATTGCCTAAATGTTTTTTCAAGTACTAAAATTAACACAACTTAATCTTATCCAAGCAACTGAATTTAAAGCTGTTGAAAATTAAAAAAGCTAGAAATAAAACTAAAACTGAAGCAAAAGTAACAATTTAACTAGAGTCAATAAATCAAAAGTATAGAACCACAATATCCCCTCAATGTTTCATTTGAAATTGTTCTACTCTCTTTTTAGTTACTAGATAGGTTCGAGTTGCTAACCTAGAGTTCTAATATATTTATAAGTCTCTTAAGATGTTCTTATAATTATCCTCCTTAACCAGCTTACTGTATTCCTATGCAAATTGAAATTAAGAAAGACTCAATATGCTTAGACTCTAATTATGGCTACATATGGCATGTAAGTGTATTCCTACCCTACATGCGAATCAAATCAATCACACACGCAATTAATATTGAACATATGCTATTTCATCCATGGGCTTACTCTAAACTCCCTCTTTAAGTTTTGTTTAGATTTCCAAATCAATCTAATTGGTGATCATGCAATTAGACGAATTAAGAACATGATTAAAATAAAAAACTCAAACACTATGAGTCATAAGTAATAAATAATATTAAAAATTCAAACTATGCATTGGATTCAATTGCAATTCTAAAATAAAAATTTAGTTCCGCATAACTACTAAAAACATCATCCAAAAAAAGTTTAACCATCAAAACTAAACAAAGAAAGTATACAGATAACAAAAGAAGAAAAAACTCAAAGATTTGTCAAGTCTTCAATATGCAATGTTCCTTGCTTTCCTTTCTTTCTTGCTAGCTTGAATGCCTCCTTTTTTTTTCAGAAAAACCTTGCTTAATTCTCTCTAAAATGTTCTCTGAAAGAGGGGTTAAATAGAGCTCAAATCCACATCAAAATTGAAGTCTGAATGCATGAAAACGCCTTTTTGACTTGCGAGAGCTACAACTCTCATTCCCTGGGTGTCGTGCTTTCGGTATTAGTTTTTTCAGATTTTCCTTTTAGGTGTTGCGATGTTCTACACTCTATCTTGAAATTTTAGATTCTACTGCACTGCTTCAACTTGTGATGTGATTTTCTCCTTCTTTAAGGCTAAACTAGGCAAAGTGGTAAACATGAAAGTTATAGCCTTGTCTTTCACTAGCTCAAAAATCATGTCAATTAAACTTCTGCAGTGAATGATATGCTCGAAATACTAGAACTGCTGAAGTGGAAGTCTGCACCTTGATTGCATTCTTTTTCACAAATTATCACTCTTTTCATAGCATACCAACAAAAACAACAAATTAGCTTAAATAATAACTAAATTTAAGAAAAATTAACTTAAAGCAAATGAACCCAATATAATTTACTAAAATAAAATAAAGAACTAATTTCTATCTTAATTCTCAAGAATTTAGACAATTTAATGCTCAAAAAGTGACCTAATAACTCTATGAAATAGAGTTATTAGTAATCAATAGTCAAACATTAGATAAACATTATCCATGATACAAATTAATCATATTAGACATCAAGTCAAGCAAACAGTGGAGCACTAGCCAAGGTCAATATAATCACCTAGTGTTGTCATACTAGAACAATTTGGTTCAGATAGCCATCGACCTCAAAAGAAAGGGTAGAACTCTGTTAACTACCAATATCTAGCGAATCTCGAGAAAATACCTCTACTAGCTCAAGCTGTAAATCATTATACACAATGGCTAACATTTACTATCATTAGCTACAAGTCCTTATCCTAACAACCACATTACAACAATCCAATGTTTAGAACATACATACAATCAAAAGATAAAGCCCATCACCAATATATCATAGAAGTTAAGACATAACCAAAGCCCGAGTCAATCATCCATATCAATAATCTCAAAATAAACGACCATAACTACCATGGCCTCAACAAGGAGAAATCATTTCTCACATCAACATTTAAAACCATTAATCATACATCGATCACAGACAAATGAGATGTTTAAGATGTCAAAGCTTTGAAAGGCTTGTTCCCTGTGCTCAAAACTAATACATAGTAGACTATATATACTTAGTCTATAGTGTTTATCAAAACATACTTGTAAACCTTTGTTCACAACATAAACTCATTGAAATTTATCATTTGCAAGGTTGGAGAATAAACATGCTTAATTGTACTAAAATAATTAAAAACATCTTGATAAAACATGCCCAGCTCTCTTGCACATTTCATAGAACACTTGGTTTTTCGAAAACTCAAACTTCCTCCACAACACCTATCACAAAGTTTCCATCATTAATACTTGGATCTCTAACAAGATTTTAGACTGATAATCATCTTGTCATTCCATAAATAATTTCCAATAATCCTTAAATCAAGAAATTAGTAGCTAATCTAACTCTAAGTCAAGGATTTATGATTAGCTAGAGTTAAGAACAACTTTACCTTGTTGAGCTTGAGAGTTACAAAACCAACTAAACCCTAGGTTTTCAAGAGTAAAATGAATTTATGAGAATCCATAAAATTTTGGAAATCAATCCTTAAGTTTAAAGGTTTAGAACAAAGAATTTTACCTTCCAAAATCTTTAGAATCAAATTCCAAGCTTAAAGATGACTTTTAATGCTTGAAATCCATGAATTTTTTGAATATGAGAGTTGAGAGCAAAGAAGAAAGGGAATGATTGAGTTTTTTTAATGAAAACCACATTTTTAGGCCAATAAGGTAAAGTTGAGGTTTAAGGGTTTTAAATGAGTCAGAAAAGATTGAAATAACCTTATTTTTTTCAAGTTTGCACCCAATGTATCAATACATTGTGCCCTAGGTTTCATGTATCGATACATGTTCATAAAAATCCCTTTTTGGGTTTGATGTGTCGATACATTTTGTCTAGAATGCAATTGTTAAGTCCAAAACCATCTCATTAGACTCCACAAAGGTACCAACTCTCATATAAACATGTTTAGCTATCAAAACATATTATTTGAAATCAAAATAGTTAAGAATTTATGTTCAAAGACACTAAAATAATAGCTCACCAAGTTAGGTTACAAATCTAACTTAATTTACTGTAACACCCCATACCCACCAATAGAAGGCAATAAGACCTTATCGACAAGAAAAAGAAATTAAAGTAAATTTAAATGCCAAAGAGTGGTGATGGGTGGAAGGAATATTTTGGAATAAAATATTCTGCATGCAAGAAAATAATAATATTTTATCGGTGATGAGTTCTTGGAGTTGAAAAGGCGATTTGGAAGTGAACAGGGGCCAAGTAAGACACTTTGAGACCTGAGCAAACAAGTGAAGAATTTTATAATAAAATAATATTTTATTAAATAAAATAATATTAAAATAATTCTATGCCGGAACGAGTCACATATTGCGAGAAATAAGTTAAGTCTAAGTGGGGGAGACCAATAATAGAATTTTTGGATGACATGAATAAAATAATATTTTATTCATTTATATTATATTATATTATTTAGATAGACAAATTATTGGTCACATGCAAAATTGGATGAAAAGAAAATAATTAGTCATGGAAAATAAGGTTATGTGGAAGATTGGCACATGCATGTGACAATATTATTACATGTAAAAGATGACATATAAAGGTGTAATCTTAGTGGGGAACATACGGGACCCCTATCATGTGACAAATAAAAAGGAAAGAGACAAATGTAAAAGGTGAAATACGCATGTAATGTTATTGGCTAAATGGGAGGCCAAATGAGAAACAATGTGTGAGAATGCATGCAAGGTTATTGGACATAAGTAAGGTGGATGAAATGGAAATGCATTAAGAATGCATGAAGATAGATTAAAGAATGGATGGATAATGGAAATAAATATTCAACCAATTAAAAGAGATGGAAGTTGGATGCATGAAATCTTATATGTTGGCAAGATGTCAAAAAGAATAAAAAGGAAAATGTGTGCATGTAATTTGATTGGTTAAGTGGGTGGCCATATAAATACCAAATTTCAAAATGTTAAAGAAATGAGAATTGGCCTTGGTGAAGCTTGATGTTGGTCCCAATAATATGTGCTAGAGGGGGGGTGAATAACACAATTTTGCTCTTTCAAAAATTGTCTCTAAGTGTAGACAAATGCAAGATAAATGAGAAAAAGAAACCAAAACAAAAACAGAGTAAACAAGACAGCAAATTTAGAGTGTTTCGGTCCAAGATCTAGATCCACTACCTTGATTATCCAACCAAGGATTTTCCCAACAAATCCACTAAGAATGGGTGAAATTCACAAGCTTTCACCAAGCTTTATAATGGCTTTTACCAAGCTTAGCCAAAACCTTTTACGCTAGTTTTTCACGGGCTAAACTAAAACCCAACACCTAACTTTTCAAGGCTAAGTTAGAACCTTAACACATTCAAGCAAACCTAACTTGAAACAACAACTTAGAGTGACTCCTTCACTCTAAGAATACAAGAAGAGAAGTAAAAGAAAGTAACTATAATCACAGATTGATCTAAATGGTACAAGGTTGAGTGCAAAATACAAATACAAAGGATGGGCGTTTAAGTGCAGTGAGGTGAAGAGAAAATTTTCTGGTTTTTTAGCTCTTAATGACTCAAATCTCTTCCAAAACTTCCAAAAACTTATTTCTAACTGTTGAAAGACCCTTTTATACTTGGAGAAACATCTCTAGTGGGAGTTTGATAGTTTTCTAGCCGTTAGAGACAATTAGGAGTCGATTCTAGCCGTTACTCTGTCTTTTAGTGCAGATTTCAAACTTGCAGGCAGAATGCTCTTAGTCGACTAACTGATAACTTAGTCGACTAAGTCGTCTCTATTTTTTGCTCCTTGTGTTTGGTAGTTCTGGCAGTGTGCACTTAGTCGACTAACCCATTTCTTAGTCGACAAAGTTGGTTCTATCTTGAAGTCCAGATTTTGGCAGTAGCTTCTTAGTCGACTAACTCACATCTTGGTCGACTAAGTTGGTTCTGCTTCTCAATATTCTTCAGCTCGCCATTTCTCCAATTTAAATTTTAGTCAACCAACATTCTTTATTATTTAACTAAAGACTTTCCTCTTAGTTGATCAATCATTTTTCTTCATTTTCATGATTCTTAATATATACATTTGAAAGGTTGATTTATTATTTCCATATGACTTTTTGTCCTGCACACTTATATAGAAATGTTAAACACAAATGAAATGGGAATGTTTTATCATCATCAAAAACTAATGGAGCCAACACTTGAGAGAGCCAGCCATTGAGAGAGGAAAAGAAAGAAGAAACTGTTTTTGAGAGCTCCAACTGAGAGGAAGAAAAGAAAAAGAAAAGAAAAAGAAAAAGAAAAGAGAGAAAAGGTAGGAAGGCTCGAGTTTGTGAGGATTCAAGAGAAGTCATGGGTTTCCTACTTCTTCCTTGTTGAGCCTTGATGCTTACTAACCATTCAAAGTGTAGATTGGAAGCTTGAAGGGGATTAGTGCTTCGGTTTGATTATTCAAGAGAGAGGAAGGTAAGAGTTGAGATTTTGCTAGCATGCATGCTTTGAAAACCAATTGGTTAAAGTTGAGATTTTGCTAGCATGCATGCTTTGAAAACTAATTGTAACCATAAGAAACCTTTTGTGGTAGCAACATCTTCAAAGAATCAAAGGATCAGATGCATGCATGTTAATTGTACACAGGTATAAGGTGATTTAAGACAAAAAAATGATGGGTAAGTGTTCTTAACCTTAAGTTTCATGAATGGAAAGAAAGATAGAACACTTGTTGATGATTTATGTTTATGGCAACAATGGTGAACAATGTTATGAGGAGATATTGAATTGCATGTAGAGTTCAAAGTGATTTGGAAGGTAAGCATGCAATGTGGGCATGTTATGGCACATTCGATTCGACTAGTTGAAAATTAATGGTTGCATGTTAGAGTATTTATAAGAATAAAGATGAACAATGTAGATATTGCTTAAGGATTCTTGGTTAAGATGCTGCCCATATATAATTGTGCATGTGCATGAAATTGGAAATAATGTGTGAGGTTGGTTATAGTGAAAAATAATTATTTAAAATATGAAGAGTTCTTAAAAATGAAAAGAACTAAGAATGTGGTACATAAGGCAGCAAATGTGAGCTGAATTGGAATGATAAATACAAAGTATATTAAGATTGATTTATTGCTAGGAAGTGTGCAAGTGAAAAAGGACTATCGTGGTGATTAACTAGAGGAGGAAACAGGTGATCGATAAGCTAATTTAATTTGGAACGAAACCGGATAAGTGGTGAAGTAATATCCCGCCATTATAAGATGAGTAGGGGGTGTCTATTTCAAAAGATTCCATACTATATAATGTTATATGTATAGTAACTTGTCAATGATTTATTCAATGCCTTTGTGGAAAACATGAGTTGCTAGAAAATGATAAGTGATTTGAATACTTGGTTTGGAATGATTTATACGTTGCTTTTGTGGAAAGCATGAGCTGGTAGAAACCATAGGCAATTGTGGATGCAAATTGATTTAGAAGTTGTTTGCATATAATATAGATATATATATATATATATATGTAAAGTGTTTTTGAAAACGGGAAACAAGCCTTTTTGCAATGTTTTGCATCAAAACCGTGCCTTGAATCTTTATGAAGTGTGCATAAATGAATGCACTTGATAAATGGCTTAAATTTGATTTATTGGGAGCTGGTTTTAGTCTAAAGTTTATGAAAAGTTTACACCATGCATTTTAATGTGAAAAGCAATTTTAAAAGGTTACCAAACCTTGTTTTCAAATGATTTAAGGAAAAACTCTGAGAAACCTTGATTTGGTTTTGAAAACAGCTTTGACAAACAAAAAGCATCGAGAATAGGTCGAATGTCACATCAGGATAGTGTGACACTTATGCACAATTGAGCTCTAGCTAGAGATTCTTTTGGGTTGCCAAAGGGCTGTTAGACATGGCTAGGCTGCGGTCTGTGATTATACGTGGCAAGGCCAGGAGTTGTTATACATGGCAAGGCCACAAGTTGGTACACGTGCTTGCGACCACATGATTTCTCCGATGTTAGCCAACATCGTCGAGACTACCATGGCTTTGGGAATCCGGTGTTGGGGGGCCTCTCGGATTGTTATTATGTGGAAGAGGGTTCACGGGTTGATTATCTATGATTACCTACTTGAGAGTCTTGTGAGTTTTTAGACTCGTACTCTTTTGCATGGTGGAGAGATATTGTTTTTTCGCAACTCCCTTATTCAATGGAAAGCTTTCAATGCTTTATATGTTGATCATGAGTTGATATATGTGGATGTATACGATTATTTTTACATGCCACACATTTTGGGAGCATGCGTGTTTTATATGGCTATTTGTATTTTTGAAAGAAATAGATGATTTTGAGGATTGAAATTTTATTTTACTACGCTTTGATTTCGGCATTGTTTGCCAAGGAAAGTATTGCACTATGATTTTTACAGCATTATTTTTACAAGGCACAAATACCTTGTTATTTGGTTTTGTAAGGTTATAATTTTTACTCTAATTTTATCCTTCAAATTATCTACTCTAAGCTTGTTTCCCATCTACGGCCTACTCACGGAGCCGATGATCACTGAGTTTGTGAGACTCACCCCCTTATCTCTCCTTTTGCAAATAAGTGATCAGCCTAGCATGCATTCATCGACACTTATTGTCTACCGCAGATAGGTAAAGGCATTTCATGGCACTTTATTCTGAGTCGCTCCGTTACTAGTGGTCGAGTCGTTCATAGTGTATTTTGTTTTTGTAAATAGACACTAGTCTCAATGTAAATGTACAGTTGGAGATTATAAACTATAATGTATTTTTACAATTATGTGGAATAAAGGTTAAGTCAATTTATTACCACTTTTGTCCAAATCATATTAAAAAGAGTCATACAGTTCAAAGCAATTACATAGATTGGTGGAATGAATATAATGTATTAACAAGAGTTTCAAATAAGGCTTGCTCGGGACTTGGCGAGTTCTCCCATAGGACTCGAACACCGACAGCGATCAAGGAGCGAGTTGTTACATTTACAAAGTGGGGTTTCACATCAGCAATCATGCTCCTTTTGATGACTTTTCGTGTTACATATACGATATTATGAGACCTTAACCTCTATAGGGTCGTAACTAGGCATAGACGTAATAACACGAGTTAGGGGTAATTTCATCATTTCTTTAGTAAGCCCCTAAAAGTATGTTTTAAACAATATTAAGGCCTAAGTAGGCCTAAGGCATAAATGAATGATGAAAATATGGGTAAAATGACGAAGGAAATAAAAATGGTGATGATTGTCAAGGTAGGGGCAAAATGGTCATTTTTCACCTCGGGTAAAAATTTTTAAGTTTTCATGAACCCGAGCATTTCTAGACCATTATGGACCTTGTCCTAGTGTCAAAGGAGAAAAAAGATTGCATAAAGGATTGGAGGAGAACAAGTTGACTTGTGAGGGTATTTTGGTAATTTAAGCGGAAGGGATAAGCTTGGGCTACAAATATCTCTTTCTTCCAGCAACTTCTTCTCCCATTTTCCAGCAGCTTCTTCTTCTTTTTCCTTCTTCTCTTTCATGTTGCTTCCAACCTCCATGGAAGCTTGATATGAACCTTCATAACCTCCCTCAAAATAACTCCATTTTTCATGCTTTTGGTGCACTCTTTCATAAACCCTTATACTCTTCCACTCTCTCACTTTAAAACCCTTGAAGAAAATCTTATTTCCATAATATCTCTCTAGTTAGGTGTTTTAGAGAGAGAAAGAGGAAGCTTCAATAATAGCTTGAAAGTTTGTGGAAAGAATTTCAAATACAAAGCTACCAAGGTGAGTAGTACACTAGAATTGAGTTTTAGTGTTGAAAATGATTAGTGTTTAGACTTGGGGGTGATTTGGTAGTTGGGGTTGTTCATTCACTTTAGAGTGATCAGGATGGTGAACATAGATGGCCACTTAAATGGCAAATGGAAGCTAGCGAAGAAAAAGCTTTTAGAATTCATAAGCATGTGAATTGACTTAATGGTGATGCTAATGCTAATGTGATGATAGGTTCTAACGAAGCCCCATTGCCCCATTTAGACAACTAGAGAAGTAGAGTCGACTAAAGGTTCAACAAGATACCGATGAGTGAACTTGCATTTCAAAAATGTTTTGGGAATGTGAATGTATTTGCACAATGCTTTTGAATGAGTTTATTCAACTTTTCTTAAAAATGGGTACCTTGGGAACAAGCTTTTGATTATTGTCTTTATATATGACATGTGGCTGTTATGGATTCTTGTTCTATGTCGTTGTGTTGATATACATATATGTTATGCATTGATGGCTAACATTGTGTGATAATGATAACCGTGAGTGTGCACGATGTGGGGGGATGCACATGCCGGTGATGATGATGGTGAGGGTGTTGGATTATGAAAGTGCCCGTGTGCACGATGTGGGGGAATGTACACGATGGCACTAATTGTGCACGTTGTGGGGGGATGCACACAATGACTCCGGCTATATGCACGATGTGGGGGGATGCACATGAGTTTGATGAGATGATAGTGGTATTGGTATTTATCCATGTATGTATATGCATATATGTTTAGAGAATGAAAACTCATGAATATGGTTTATGGTTGAAATGCATATGAATTTGGCATGTTGAACTTTGGAAATCCTTATGTGTTTCATGTTGATTTTATCATTTCAGCAGGATGGCCTTTTTCTTGAAAGAATGGAAATATTTCTTTGATGCTTTGTTTCTCGCTACAGTGAGAATCATTCTCGCTGCAGCAAGAAACTCTCAGGTTTGAGGGTTTCACCAGATTTGGTTCTCGCTGCCATGAGAATGCATTCTTGCTACAGTGGGAAAGTTACTGTACTTATCGCTGCAGCGAGAAACTTTCTGTCCCACTTGGCTACCTTGTTGATTTTTGCCACATTTTCCACCTCTTTAACACCATAGAGGATCATTGACTTCCAACATCAAGGAATTAATTAACTAAGTCAGAAATGAGGGGTTTAGAGAGAAACCTTCGACCAGTTGAGAAAACCCTCGCCTCGTTAAAAATATGAGCCAAACTTTTCTACATCGAGAATGCCTTTCCGCTGCAGCGAGGACCCATCATTTATTTGACTTGATTTGCATGAATGCTATTAAAGTTTTCACTCTCCAAATCCTTTGTTGAGCATAGACCCTTTTCATAAAGTGATTTACTCATGTGGGGTTTACATGAGGGGTTTTAATAAGAACTAAAACAAATTGCATTGTTTTGAAAAAAAAATGAATGCGTCATGATTTCGTTAAACATTCCTTATTGTTTGCTTGTTCCCTTCTTGTTCACTCACTGGGTTTATACACACCATTTTCAACTTCATGTTTTCAAATCAAGAGGCAGCCAGTAACTAAGTTGAGGTGTCCTCGTTGGCTTGTATCCATCTTTTGGTAGGTATCAATGGCATTCAGTAGCTGCACCTTCGCTATAGTTGCTCCGCTGGAAGTCTAGAGTCCCTTTGTTGAACACACGTGCCCTAATATAAATTGTTAAGACGTGTATATGTCTTAAGCAATAGATGTTTATATTGTTTAATGTTGCCACTATGTAATGGCACGGATGACATTATTTTGAATCATATAAATGTGAATATATGGTATTGATAGAAAAGTTTTGACATACTCGTTAGTAAGAATTACGAAATATAGTGGCAAGAACGAATGATGAAATCGATGAATGGAGTCACATAGATAGGCTTGCTTAGGCTTGTGGGCTATGTCCATTGGGCCCATATGCCGGTCATGGCCCAAAAATTTGGGTCGTGACAGATATCATACTCGGATAGCGAAACCTGCCATTTTGCCATTCTTTAATAAGGACAACTTTTCAAAGATGTATTTAATAGGATCCATTTTTGCTATGAGCTAAGTTGTATGATATAACATATGTTGCAAGAGTTGGTGTCTAATATAGACTAATGCATAACGCTTCTTCTCCAAACAAGAAGATTTGGACTCATAATCTATGAACTTTTTGCTCAAGTAATATACAGCTCTCTCCTTTTTACTTGTCTCATCATGTTGTCCTAGCACATATCCCATGGATTTTTTGTTTAGTGTTAGTTACAAAATGAGAGGTTTCCCAACCATGGGTGAAACTGATTCAAAAGATAATCTTTAATCTTGTCGAAAACTATTTGGCATTCTTCATTCCACTCTCTCGAGTTTGCGAAGAAGATTGAAAATTGGATTAAATTTAGAGGTGAGTTGTGATATGAACCGTGCTATTTAGTTTAACCTCCCCAAAAAACCTCTAACTTCCTTTTGCGTCCTAAAAGGAGGTAAATTACGAATTGCCTAAATCTTATCTAGATCTACCTCTATTCCTTTTTGTCAAGCTTGACTCTATAAAATACTTGCCATGTCATTCATGAGATTGACAATATGCTTGCATACTAGGAAAGCCCCGAAATATCGTAAAAAGTCGGTAGTGTACTTAATAGTACAACTAAGTTGAATTAAGCCTCGAACTAGATCAAATGAAGATTTTAAGATGAAATTGAGAATTTTAAATTCCCAAAATAACTTAAAATGGTGATTCGGAGTTCAAGGATCGATATGGAGTCAATTTGGAATTTTCATGATTTAGGGGCAAAATGGTCATTTTGCCACCTGAGGTTAAGATGTGAGTGTTGGATGATATTTTTGACAAAGATTGATCATTTGGAGTATAATTTGAGTTTGAGAAGTAAAAAATTTTAATTCCAACATTTTTCTGAGCATAGGGGTAAAATAGTCATTTTGCCAGCCAAAGGGCAAAATTGTAATTTTACACCACCAACACTTGTCCAGCACATGGATTTTACCCAATATTATTATGGATAATTGAAGGATTTTATGTGGTAGAGAAAGAAAGCTTAATAGTTAAGAATTTAAAAATGGACTAATGATAAGGTGACAAGTGTCAAGCTTTTAATTCTTTAATATTTTCCTTAAAAATCAGCATATAAATCAGCCTATTACTCTTCATATGGCTGGCCAAAGGAAGAAAAGGGAAGAAAAGAAGAAGAACAAAAACCTAGCTAAGAAATACAAGAGAAATTCACAAAATTTCAAAGAATCAAGTGACAAAAGGTAAAATTTCTTGATTTTATCTTGTGATTTACACTACCCATGCTTTCTTTTTCATTTTCCATGCTTAGAACTCAAGTTTGCATGATGAACCCATGTTGGCAAAATTTGAGAGGAGAGGTTTTGAGCATTGATTTTGCTAGATTTCAAGCGAATTAAGTGTTTTTGGATGTTTGGTAATGGAAAGTATGAAAATCTAGTAAGGAATCACTCTATTCTTCACAAACCCACAAGAGGCCGAATTATCTAGGGAGGATATTGAGGCTGAAATTGAGATATTTCATGATATTTTGGTGGTATTTAATGATTGGTGAGGCTAGAAATTTAAAGGAAAATTTTGGCATGAAAATATGAATTTTTACCTAATGTATAGACATGTATGATTTATGGTTCGGATTGATAAATTGAATCATATTCACAGTCATTGAGGTATTTTAAGTATAATTGGAGTGTAGAAAGTGAAAGAAATCGATTTGGAGTTAAATTGGAGGTTTTAGCCAATTACACCGAGAATAGTACGAATTCGATCGAACACCGTATTTAAACGGTTATTTGGACATTTTGCATCACATTTCGTGCATTCATATAGATTTATAGAGCCTGATATAGTTTATGATAAATTGATACAATTTATTGAAATTCGTGTCACGTATGATGTATAGGTGGTAGCCCTCTGACAAGGGTAAAGAGATTATGCCCGAAGACCGGGAATAGGAGTATATCGAACTCCTAGAACTGTGAGTAACCTTATCATCATTTTAATTATCTAAAGTATGTTTCAACTCGATTTTGGTGAAATTTTATGAAAATGAGTTAAATGGCAAATTTTAGGTTTTATAAACAAAAATGTGTTTAAATGAAAAGATTTTATAAATTGTCTTGAAACGAAATAACGATTTTGAAAATAGAGTAATTGGAGACCACCGGTATGTTGTAAATTTATGATTGGAAATTGATGGCTTATGTTATATTGTTATTGTGTTGGCATGACTGGCTGGGCTGTGTTTTATGAATTGTATGAATTGTTTTATTTTACCCTTGCAGGCTGGGTAGTAAAATAGTAGCCCTGTCATGCTGTCAAAATTTTATTGTATGGTGCGTTTAGCTTGCTACAGTAGGCGGATTTTGTGGACCAGCCTATTAGAGGGGCATGAAATCTGGATATATTTATGTACCTCAATCAGAAAGGCACGTAGGGTATCTCCTGAGGTATGGTTAGAGTTCACGTCACGCCGAACCACCTCGTGATGATGAACTCCACTAATGCCAAGGAACGGTTGTGTTTTTCAAACTAATAATTTGTTTATGTGTATACGAAATTTTTACAGCCTTGGCAGACTCGGTTAGATGCCTTGGCCAAGGTATCCCCGAGAATGATTTTGGCAGGAGCCAAGCTTTTAAAATACCCATAAGCCATGTTGATTATTTAAATGAAATGAATATTTATGTTATGAAATACATATTGAGATAGAATATTTTAATCATCTCCATTTACTCGACTTTAGATATTTTGAATGGTGTTTGTTTACACACTGGGATTATATAATCTCACCACCCTCCTTTCCACCCATTTCAGGCTCAGAATAGGCTGTAGATAGCTGATTTCACCGAGGCTACCATTGGGTTTGCATCTTCCAAACTGTAGATTCACAGTCTCCCTTTACTTTTGGTTACACGGGAGCCCACTGGTTATTATAAATTAAGTTAAATACTCTGACTTATTGTATTATAGTATGTAGGAATTTATTTTGCTTTTACGCTGTAAAAATTATTTACGCAATGTTCTAAAAATATTGTTTTATAAGAAAATAGAATATTTTGTTTAATATTTTTATTTTATTCTAACAGTCATGATTTCACTTTAAACAAATGTTTTAGACATCTAAATTTATTTTTTATTTTGAAATATGTGTTCTGCACTTATATACTACATTATTAGCTAGTATCGAAATCACAAGAGAAAAATGATCGAAATACCCCTGTGAGACGAAAATTATTTTTTTTATTGTTTTAAGTTGGAAATAGTTTAAAACCTCTTAGAACATGATATTTGGCAACGGTTACTCACAGGGGAAATGAGAAACTGATATTAAAGCCTTGCGAGGTTCCGGTTGGCATTTCGAGTAATGAGTGCCTAACGAGACACCGCGGTGGTTGTCACGGGCTCGAGGGGAGTACCAGGTCATGACACTTTTCATTGATGATGAAGCCAAGTAATTTTTCAAAAGTGGCATCAAAAGTTCATTTTGCTACATTTAATCTGCGTTGAAATTTTCACAATATTTCAAACAACTTTTCAAGATTAATTGTTTGATCTTCCACTCTATGAGCCTTCATAATCATATTGTCCACATATAATTCCACCTCCTTGTGCACCATGTCATGGAAAAGAGCCACCATAGCCCTTTGATAAATGGCATTTGCATTTTTCCAATAGAATGGCATCACCCTTTAAAGGCTTAATCCTTGATATATGAAGTCCAAGGAGGCTAAAGAAAGGTTTAGAGATGCAGAGGGAGTGTTTGGAGGCTGGTGGAAATGAAAAATGAGAGAAAAATCTTGTTTTAGGTTGTTTATTTTTTTTTCCCTATAGCCTTGGGATTGACCCATTAAACCTTAGGGGTCAATCCTTAGGCTTAATTTTTATACTGAAGGATAGCTAGGATTAACCTTTTATCCTTAGGGGGTCAACCCTTGTTGGTTCCAATAGCTTATTTTCAACTCTAACGTGTAAGGATTGACCTTTTAGCCATTAGGGATCGATCCTAAAGTTTCCCAAAATATTTCTAAGTGTTTTCTCTTGTTGGGATTGACCATCTCTTTCATAGGGGTTGATCCTAAGCCATTTCAAAAGTTTGTTAAGAGCTTATCATGTTAGGATTAACCCTCCCTTTCTCAAAGGCTGATCCTAACAACTTCCAGTAGCTATCTAAAGCCAATTTCACTTCAAGGATTAGCCCTCCTTATTCAAGGATCGACCCTTCATGCCTAGTTCTACAAACATGCCTTTCTGTGGCCTTCATGTCATATCATTCTATTATCCATCAATTGTCACTTAGTTCTACAACATCAACATAATAAGGAGAATTTCATGTAAATAAAGTTGGGAAAAATTCATCCAACATCAAACTTTATCATAGAAAATAACTCATCCATATAATTCATTCAAACTCAAAATCACCAAGAAAATTGGGGTTTCACATTTTCTCCCCCTTAAGAAAATTTGTCCTCGAATATACATCAATGTAATGGTCCAAGCTATTGAAACAAATTTGAGTACTTTGCCCTTATCTCATCTTTGGGCATCCATGTCACCTCTTCACTAGAGTGATTGAGCCCTTGCACCTTGACCGAGGCTATCTTTCTAAAGCAAAGTTTCTTAACTTGCCTATCCAATATGGCTATAGGCTCCTGTACATAACTCAAGTCATCCTCCAATGGAATGGTCTCATGTCGAATCATGTGAGACAAATTTGAATGGTACTTTTTAAGTATCAAAACTTGGAATATGGGGTGGACACTACTAAGGTTTGACGAAAGTGCCAATTGATATGCTATTGTGCCTACCTTCTCAAGAATCTCATATAGACCAATGTACCTTGGGATCAATTTCCCTTTGTTGCCAAACTTTTGAATTCCTTTGGTTTATGAGACTCTAAGAAATACATGGTCACTAACGTCAAACTTCAAGTCCTAACATTGGTGGTCGGCGTAGGACATCTGACAACTCTGTCCACCAACATCTTTTCTATAGTCGAATGTATCTTGTCGGTAGTCTCTTGAACAACCTCCAGTCCAAGTTACTTCTGCTTATCACCCTTAAACCCACTTATGGGCAATCTACATTTACACTTGTACAAGGCCTCATAGGGTGCAATCTAAATACTAGCCTGAAAGATGTTATTATAGGCAAACTCTACCAAAGGCAAGTGTTGGTCCCAAGTGACTCTTAAGTCTACAACACAAGGTCTTAACATATCCTCCAAAGTTTGGATGGTCTTCCTGGATTGCCCATCTATCTATCGGTGGAAAACAACACTTAAATTCAAATTAGACTGTAATGCTTTGTACACTTTCCCTCAAAACCATATAATGAACTGCGTGCCTTTGTTTGACACTATAGTGTTCGGGACTTTGTGCAATCACACTATCTCATCCACATACAATCTAGTGTATCGTGCCACTCCATAAGTAGTCCTCACTGGTAGAAAATGAGTGGACTTAGTCAGTCTATCCACTATTACCCAAATAGAATATGTTAGCCTTGAGTTATATTATGTTTTGATTTGACAAAAGTTACATGATATCTTGGCTTTGATGTCAAGCATTTGAAATTGTCTCAATCATATTCTTATTCCCTAAAGTCACAATTCTATTTGAAAAAGCATGCATGATTAGAAAACATCACAAAAGCTTTCAAACAATGAATCTTCAACTAAGAAAATGTAAAGCAAACAAGCGTTGAATTAATATTTGATTATAAGAACAATGAAAAGAAGAAATAGCAGAAGAGAGGAGCCAAAAAATCAAGGAATCTTGAAAACACAAGTGAAAAGTCGATCCTAAAGAAGCTCAAGTTGATCTAATGGCAAAATGAGTGAAAAACTTTTTGAATACATCAGCCCATATTTGAAAAATACATGCTCTCGGGAATTAGATCTAGTAAAGGTCATGCTCGACTATGGAACTCTAATTTGAGAATTTTGAAGAACATAGTCGACCCTAAGAGCATTGTAGTTGACCCTCAAGCTTCAACAATGGTCGGATTTAATTCAAACTTGTGTCTAGGCTTCAAACTTCATTGCAACTATAAAGGATGGCCTTTGAGTCATTTTAAAGTAAGAGAAGACCAACTTTTCATTTGAAAACCCAATAGAGACTCTCAAGCCTATGTTTTCTCTCTAGCCTTCATCTTAGTCTTCCATCAAGCATTCAAAAGTTATTGAAGCTCATTCACTCATTTGAAAATCCTTGAGCTGAAATTTGTGAGATTATTTTTTCTCTTTGTATAAAAAGCTTAAACTTTTAGCACCCAGCCTTTGAAGAGGCATTTTTGCTATTCTTATACTCATCTTGTAAAGGTTCTATCTTAACCTTGAAAAGCTACTTATGGTTTTGTGGTTGAGCCCATTAAAAACTATTGTTGAAGGTTTTTACTTGCTCTCGTGAAAAAGCTTTGTAAGGGTTCCGCTTGCTCTTATGAAAAAAAGCTGTTGAGGGTTCCATTTGCTCTTGTGAAGAAACATTGTGAGGGTTTAGTACTAGATCCCATAAAATGCACATATCCTTGAGTGGATTTAAAATTCCTTGGTTTCCAAAGGAGTGGATGTAGGCACTAGATATAGCCCAACCACTATAAAATCTTTGTGTTTTGATTTTAATTTTCGACATTGTAATTTATTGCTTGCATTTGCCTTTAAAAAATCTTTATTTTTTTTGACATAGAATATTTTTTGTGAAACCCCAATTTTACATATTATGGAAATTTGATGAAAACTTGAATTTTGATAAATTATATGTTGGGTAACAATTATATATGATAATTCATTGCCATTTGATGTAAATCCTTCCATATTAATGTGTTAAATTCATGGATGAATGTTGAGTGAAGAAATGTTTAAAAAAGGAAGCCAAAAGCATGTATTTTAACAAGTTTGAACTTTGAAGATTGATCCCCCATGGTTACAAGTCGATCCTATGGTAGAAAACATGAAAAATTCCAAGATTTAAGAACCCATAGTCGACCCCTTAGCTCCTATAGTCCACCATAAGGCAGATTGCGTGAAAAACTCCAAGATTTAATAAGTGCCTTTTGACATTTTTGGGAATCAATCACAATGTTGCAACCTAACTCAAGGTTTTTGTAAATCTGAGCTTACTTAACCTAAATTTGAACTAGGATTTTGGGGTTTTTGGTTTTTCAACAAGGTTGTGGCGGTAAGAATGATTAAGGTTTCATTATATATGATTTGAGTTTGAAGTATTGTAGGTTATTGGTTTGAAACGAAAAATATGAGTTTCATTAGCTAGTTTCGAATAAATGGATTTGATGGAAAAATAAGGATTTATGCTAGAATTGTTGTGATAAGTGATTACTACAGCTCAACATTATAGCCGAGCAAGATTTGGGTGACACGAAGCTTAGAAAAAGAATACGCTTCTCGTCGAGGTGAATGGGTACACCTTTTTAAGTAATTTGGATATGTAAAGTGAGCATATTTTGATTGATTATTTTAGGATAAAATACCCTTACCCCCTTAAGTTTTGATCGAAATTACATTGAGGTCTATTAGATTTCAAAATGGACACCGCGACCCAAAAAAATCTTTTTCGTTGCAAATGTAGGTTCTGCCGTTAGTAATGTAGGTTCAGCCGTTAGTCAATTGTTAGTATTTTTGTTAACTTGTTGATGTGGTAAGGGTAAAAAGATAATTTTACCCTTGATTAATTTTTAAAATTACTATGATATAATTTTATTATTTTTTATTAATTAAAAAAAAACCTCCTAAGAAGGGAGCATCGGAGCTCTCTTAGGGAACCTGATTTGGACTCCCAAGGGAGCACCAAAACTAGTGCTCCCCTTTCTTGGTTCTTTTTTTTTAATTTTTTTAAAATATAATAATAATTTTTTAAATTAATAAGAAAGGAAAGGACATTTTAGTCTTGTCTTAATCTCTATTAACAGTGTTTGTATTTTTGGGGCTAAGTGTCCATTTCGAAAACTAATGGACCTGCTTGGAATTTCGACCAAAACTTAGGGAAGTTGGGGTATTTTACCCATTATTTTACCATTGTATGTTTAAAATGAATTTGGTAAAATCTTGGCTTTGAATACCAATCAACTGTTTTAAACGAAGTTTTCAATCTATTCTGTAAGTAAATATATTACTATGTAGTAGTTTTGAACAATGGGAGACAAACCTTTTCAAATGATTTCTTTTCAAAATCTCCTTCCATGATATGGCAGAGGTGAAATAACTTGTAAACATCAAATGAAGTGTATCAAGAAATGATATCCCTTGATTGATATTGATATGAAAATATTGATGATAATAGCCCCTATGCATATTGGCTTTGTTGATTGTGCATGACATTGCTATTGTCGATTTTATCATGTAATTGTATGTATCATAACAAGTAATATAATAGTAACTAAAGTGTTGAATCCTACAGAGAATTGTAACAACTTTTGCTAAATACTAAAATTAACACACAACCTAATCTTATTCAAACAACCAAATTAAAGTGATTAATTAAAAGCAAAACTAAAACTAAATAAGAACCAAACTAAATCTAAAGGCTAATGGGCAAAACTTTACTAGAAAAATTCAAGTAATAAAAAGTCTAGGATTACAATACCTCTCAAAACTTCATTTGAAACTTGTTTCTCTCTATAAACTTATTTCAATGAATTGAGTTGCTAACCTAGAGTCTCAATTTATTTGTAAGTCTCTGCCAAGGTTTTTATAAAAACATCTCTCCCAATTAATTTACTTTATGTCTATATAAATTCAATTGAAAAAAGATTCATTAAGTTTGTGCTTTAATCTTGGCTACATGCGACACATAGGCATATGTCTATTCTATACATAAATCAAATCACCTAATTCCATTTACGGCCTAATCTAAACTCCATTCATCAAGTTGTATTTAGATATCCAAATCAATCTAATTAGTGATCAAACAATTAGAAGAATTAAATATAGAATTGGAATAAACAACTCATATTTCATTAATAATAAGCAAAAGAGAGATAAACTATTCAAATTACATGTTTAGTTTAATTATAATCCTAGAAAAAATAAATTAGTTCATAATATCCACTGAAAACATCATCCAAAGAAAATCAACCGTCAATCCAAGTCAAAGAAAGTGAGGGAAGAATAAAAGTAGAGAGAGAAACTAAGATTTTCTACCTTCAAATCTCTAATCTTTTTCGTTTTCCCTTGCTTTTCATCTTTTCTTGAGGGGCCCTTTTTCTCTAGAAAAGCTGCTTTCAATGCCTCCCTTGAATCCTCTTAAAAAAGCCTTTTATATACCTCATAAAAACCCTATTTTTAAAAATTTTGTAAAAGCAAAATTTTGGCGGCACTTCACCGCGGCCTTGTTCATTGGGCTCCGCAGTGCCTTGCTCACATGTGGCAATATGTTAGCCTTCTTTTTTCAGGTGTCATGGTCTTCCTTCACCATGGCTGTGGTGCTTTCTTCTCTGGTTCATTTATGCTGCCTTGTGCACCCCTGTGAGGCGGCCTTGGTCCATTCAAGGCTGCGACCTTTGTGGCAAAGTTAGATGTTGAGGTTGATGCCGAGGATGTGGTGCAAATGATGAACTCCCACTAATAATAGAGTGTTCATGGGCATAAAATCGATTAATTATCTTAGCATCTAGAGAAACCTTTGGATACAAAAATGTTGAATAAGCCCTACAACCAATTAAGATTGGTTAAGACTTAGTTCTAGACATGTAATTATATCATTCACATTGAATGATTAAAGATTTTCATTCATAAATAAGACATCAATTATATAGGTTACAAGTCCATTAGATGAAGTCCATGAAATTAATTTGCCTTACAAGGGCATTGTAATGGGTTACAATTATGAGATCTTTATGCCTTAAAGCACAATCTCTAAATGTTTCTGGTTGATGTATCACTGAGACTGAACATCAATGATCCTTAGAGATTATTGCATTCTATGTTCCTTACTTGGGAAATAAGCAACCAATCTCATAGGTTAAAGTATAGAGATACTTGGAACTAGAATATAAGTGCATTTGGTTTCTCACTTTATTGTCTATGCAAATATTTCTCATGTGTTAGTTGTGTAAATACCCTTTAGACTTGAGACACCAGATTGTCTTATATGTGGAGTAATATATATTTCATCATATCCCTACAAGTCCTACCAAGGATGCCAAAATAGGATATAGATGGTTGTAGCATGAAGCATTTGAAGGTAAATGAGTGGTCAAGAAAGGAATCAAACCCCAAGTGATTTAGGGGACATATCCTAACAATTCTTGGTTAATATTAACTTGTTGAAGTCTTTGGACAGGGCAACTTGGAGATTATGAGAAGAGTTTCATAAGTCTCGATAAAATTAATGATCTAACTTCAAGAACAAATATGGAGATCAATATGAGTAGACATTGTACCATGCTTTTATGATTTTTGAGATATATGATGTGTGAATGAATTACACTAATAGACTATACATTAAAAAATTGTCAAAAAACCCTTTGACTCTCCTAACAATTAGGTGGCCATGATGCATTGCTAGATGCCAATCTTGGTCTATGGAATTAAATTAATTAATTTAATGAAAATTATAATTCAATTCCATTGCCAACATGTTAGGAGCTTAATAGGTCACACACAATAAGTTGCATAATGAATTAAATTGGGAGTGTGATGATTTAAGTTAGACTTAAATCTTACAATAGGGTTTTAACCTCAAAGGACTTAATTAAAATACTTCAATTAAGTGTAAGGCCAATATTATAATTAGTTATAATATTAAAGCCTTAATTGTAAACAAATAAACAAAATTAAATTTGATTTTAATTTACAATGACTTAATTAAAAATGTTTAATTAAGTGTTGGACCAATATTATAAAGGGTTATAATTTAATGCATTATTTGCAATTTAAGAAGTTAACTAACCTAGATATAAATATCATTTTTCAGCTACTCCTCACGAGAGAGAAAAAGAAAAATATATAAGTTAGATTTTTGAGTTATAAAAAAACTAACAAGAAAAGCCTAACTGCACACTTTCCTGAGTGATTTGGAAAAATAGTTTTCCAACTTTGTGATTCAGCTAGGAGAAGTGTGATTATGTGGAGAGGACAAGTTGTTGTCCACCTTGCTAGCACAAAGGCAAAGTTGAGAAAGCTCCCTCCTTGTGAAGGTTTAAGTGCAACCATGTGTGCAATCATTAAATGCTAAACATTTGAGTGGCTCAAGTTCTTTGCTCCCTTTATGGTGTTCATGAGTCAAAAAGGAAGAGGTACCATCACGATAGCCACATCACTTAGCAAAGACAATTTTATTTTTCTACTTGCTTCTCTCTTCTGGTTTTGTTTGTATTAAAACCACCAAGGTGATCCATGGGCGGCTGCATGGGATTTTGTTTAGATTTTTTTTGTTTTCCACTGCGTATAACATAACTATTATGTATGATCTCTTCCATGCTGTGCAATACCTAACAGTGGTATCAGAGCCTTTTTTGGCTCATTTTAATACAAAACTATGTCTCGTTGCAGTTAACTCAATGCTTAAAATGAGTATGAGGTGTTTAGGTTCAAACTATAAAGGATTTAAAATTTTTCAAATCTATTTTGAAATCGTTTCAATTTTTTAGGCAAATTCAATTTGTAAATTTTAAATCTTTGTTTTAAATATTCTATTCTTAATTTTAGTGTCTTAATTTTGAAGATTTATGTATACATGAGATGCACAAAAGAAATTTACAAAATCATATTCGATTTCATGGTAAGATGATGCGGTTTTCATGACAAAATTGGATTTTGTCCAACTTTGTTAATGGTCAGTTTTCAACTTTTAAAAGGGCGTTTAAGTCCTTTAAAATTGTTGGAAAAATTTGAGAGCAATGCACATTGGAATAGTTCCAAAAGTATTGCATCTACCAACAAACGGCGGTGCACAAAAATCGTAAAGCCATGGTTGAGATCATTGTTGCAAATATCAGTTTTAGGCCATGGTTTTAACTAATTATGGTAGCTTAAAGGAGGCCTAATTTTGTGCAATTTGTTGCACTTATTGGCTGACTTTTAGGGTTTGAAATGAGTTCAAAAGTTTCTTAATAAGATGACTAAAATTAAGGGATTAAATACTTAATTTGCATGAAAATTTGATATGGAATAGTTCCATATGTTTTCTATCCAGAAAATAAATTAGGGATTAAAATTTCTTGATTTAAGGCCCTATAAAATCACACAACCGTGGCTACACCAATGTTGCCAATAGCTAATTAACATCACGATTTTGGCATTGAGACTTACGTAAATTGCATCTTTAATTGGTGCCATTTAAATTACAAATTGGCTATCTAAATATTTATGGAAAGGTTTCATAAAAAGGATAATTTTGACACAAAGGAACAAGAAATATGATTCATAAAACCATGACTGCCAAATTTGAGATAATTAGCACCCATACACTATAGAATTTGATTCTGAAAATTATGGTGGTCAAAATTGTTCATTGGTTGATTATAAACTATGGAGATAGCTCCATAAAGATATTAAGTTTTGACATGATAAATTAAGGAATTGATTCCTTATTGCACGACCCAATTTTTGGGCCATGACCGACGCATGGGCCTAATAGAAGTAGCCCACTAAGCCCAAGCAAGCCTATCTATATGACCTATTTATCATTCCATCAAAATTGCTAAAGTCACATTTCATAATTTCAATTCAAAATATTGATAACAATTGCTAACTCATCATGGCATTACCAATCAAAATATACATATAAGGTCTAAGGCATACATCTAAATACTTTACATCACATGTACGTATTTACAACAAAAATGACTCTGGGCTTCCAGCGGAGTGACCAAGGGGTAGGTGCGGCAACGGAATGCCAAGATACCTACCAAGGATACGAATCTACTAGGACACCTCGACCTAGTTACCGGCTGCCTCTTGATCTGAAAACATGAAGTTGAAAACGGTGAGTATAAACCCAGTGAGTGAACAAAGGAAGGGAACAAGCAAACGATAAGGAACGTTTAAAGAAATCACGATGCACTTATTTCAAAAACAATGCAATTTAGTTTAGTTCTTACTAAAACCCCTCATTAAACCCTTAATGAGTTAATCACTTGGCGAAAAAAGATCCATGCACAACAAAGGATTCGAAAAGTAAAAACTTTTATAGTATTCAAGCAAGTCAAGTCAAGTAAAACGATGGGTCCTCGCTGCAGCGAAAAGGCATTCTCACTGCAGCGTAGCTGCAGTGAATTCGGCTCAAATTATCAACTGGACGAGGGTTTCTCAATTGGTCGAGGGTTTCTCTTTAAGACCCCTCATCTCAAACTTAATTAAATAAATTCCTTAATGCTGGGAGTCCATGATCAACTATGGTATTACTGAAATGGCAAATGGGACAACAATTAACCAAGGTAGCGTGCTGGACAAAAAGTTTCTCGCTGCAACGAGATTCGAGCAACAAAACAAAATGTTTCTCACTGCAGCAAGAAGCATCAGCAACTTTCTCGCTGCAGCTAGAACTAGGCCAGTATGCCCCTCCAAACCCGAGAGTTTTTCGCTACAGCTAGAAATTGGACACCAACGCCACATTTTCATTCTCTCAAGGAAAGGCCATTTAGCTGCAAAGACAAAATCAACTTGAACATGCTTAGAAATTCTCAAGGTTTAACACATAAGATTCACATGTATTACAACCATATACCATACTCATGAACTTTCTATAACACACACACACACACACACACACATATATATATATATATATATATATATACACATCATCATGTACACCATCCCACCATCATCAGCTCATGTGCACTCCCCACTCACACATAGTTGGGTTATCATCAGCTCATGTGCACTCCACACCGCATATAGTTGGGTCATCATCAACTTATGTGCACTCCCACACGCACATAGCTAGGTCATCATCAGCTCATGTGCACTCCCACACGCACATAGCTGGGTCATAATTATCACATAAAAAAAACATCCAATGCATATTATACATATCAACATATTGTGATAACACATGAACCATTATATGGCACATTTTCACAAGATAGAAACTGTCACGACCCAAATTTCGGGACATGACCGGCGCGAGGGCTCAATGGACATAGCCCACTAAGCTCAAGCAAGCCTAGCTATATTATCCTACTCATTATTTTATCAAATTACTAAAGTCACATTTCATAATTTAGAATCCAATTAATGCTATTCATTGCCAACTTATAATGGCATTACCAACTAATATACATGTGTTGTCTAAACATATGTCTTAATAATTTACATTAGGTCTGTCTATAAAAAGCAAAAGAGTACTCGACTTCCAACGGAGAGACTCGGATGAATGTACAGCTGCTAAATGCCAAGACACCTAGCAGGGGTCGAATATACGAAGACACCTCGACCTAGTTACCAACTGCCTCGTGATCTGAAAACATGAAGTTGCAAATGGTGAGTATAAACTCAGTGAGTGAACATAAGAAGGGAACAAGCAAACAAGAAAGAAGAATTTAGAAATCATGATGCACTTGTTTCAAAAACAATGCAATTGATTTAGTTTCTTACTAAAAAACCCTCATTTCAAACTTTGATTAAAAACCTCATAGTGTTGCAAAAAGCCAAGATCAATCCATAAAGTTAAATGGGTGAAAAATATGTCAAAATCAAGCAAGGTAGAAAGCATGGCAGCAAGTTTCTTGCTGTAGTGAAGTTCATTTTCACTGTACCAAGATTCAGATGGCCAAAACAGAAAATTTCTCGCTGGAGCTAGAAATAGTGTCAGTTTGCATATGTTTTAGTTTTTCTATCATATCTCCCGTTACAAAAGTCCAATTGATCTAATTTTTGGACCATTAGAAAGAGAAGAGACGGAGATACAACTTTTATGTTTACCACTTTTCCCAGTTCAGACGGAAAGATGGTCAAAAGCCTTATCGAAGTGAAAGCACTGCATCAAAACCTGAGAGTTTCTTGCTGCGGCAAGATTTATTCTGGCTGTAGTGAGTTGTTGGCTGCCAAAACAAAATGTTTCTCGCTGCAGTGAGAAGCAGGGCACCTAAGTGTAAAAAGGACCTCCTTTGCACTAAAAATCCATTTGGTGTTGTCATAAAAATCAATTTGCAAGAAAATGGAAAATTCTCAAGATTCATCATGCCAAATTTAACATGCATTACAACCATAAACCATATTCATGTGCTTTCTACGACACACACAATTATATATACATACATCGTCATCATGTGTGCGCTCCTTACTCGCACACTTCAACATCACCACCCAACATCATTCATCAATACACAGCACATATTCATAAGATATATACACATCTACCAACATGATATAAAGCATACAGATTGATCCTTATACACATCTCACATTTCACAATATCAAAAACATTTAATCAAGGCTTGTTCCTTGGCACACATTTGCAAAGAAAAGTTGGATAAAATCATTCAAATATCTTGTGCAAACACATTCGCATTCCCAAAACAAGTTTGAAATGCAAGTCCACTCACTGGTATTTCGTTCAACCTTTAGTCGATTCTAACTTCCCTAATGGTCCAAATGAGACGGTGGGGCTTCGTTGGAACCTATCATCACATTAATATCACAATTAACTCAATTCTCATAATTACAAGTTCTACAAGCTATCACTTACTAGTTTCCAAGTGCCATTACATGGCTATCCATTTTCACTATCCTAATCACTCCAAAGTGAATTTCCAACCTCAACTACTAAAACACCCACAAGTCTAAACACTAATCATTTTCAACACTAAAAATCAATTCTAGTTCACTACTCACCTTGGTAGCTTTGTACTTGAAATTCTTTCCAAAAACATTCAAGCTATTAATAAAGCTTCCTCTTTCTCTCTCGAAAACACCTAACTAGTGAGAAAGAGTATGGAAATAAGATTTTTCAAGGGTTTTAAAGAAAGAGAGCAGAAGAGCACAAGGATTTATGAAAAGGTGCACCAAAAGCATGAAAAGTGGAGCTATTTTGAAGGAGGTTATGGAGGTTCATCTCAAGCTTCCATGGAGGTTGGAAGCAACGTGAAAGAGAAGAAGGAAGAAGAAGAAGAAAAAGGTGCTAGAAAATGGGAGAAGAAGCTACTGGAAGAAAGAGATTTTATAGCCCAAGCTTATCCACTCTACTTAAATTACCAAAATGCCCTCACAAGTCAACTGGTTCCCCTCCAATCCTTTATGCAATCTTTTACTTCTTTGACACTTGGACAAGGTCCATAATGGTCTAGAAATGCTTGGGTTCATGAAAACTTAAAAATTTTGACTCGAGGTGAAAAATTACCATTTTACCCCCGCCGTGGAAATCATCATAATTTTTATTTTCTTCATCATTTTACCCTTATTTAATCATCCATTTATGCCTTAGGCCTACTTAGGCCATAATATTGTTTAAAATTTTACTTTTAGGGGCTTACTAAGGAAATGACAAAATTACCCCTAATCAAGGATATCGCATCTACTTCTATCTACGAGTCTATAAAGGTCAAAGTCTCACAAAAACATTCACCAAAGGCTTGTTCCTTAGGTAGATTTTTAAGAAAAAGTTGGATAAAATCATTCAAATGTTTTGTGCAAATACATTCACATTCCCAAACCAATTTTGAAATGTAAGTTCACTCATCGGTATTCATTAAATCTTTACTCAACCCTAACTTCCTCTAATGGTCCAAATGGGGTGGTGGGGCTTCATTGGAACCTATCATCACATTAGCATCATCACCATCAACCCAACTTAGCATTAATATTATTCCAAAGCCATTTTCTAAATTGAGTTCTACTAGTCATTCTTATTAGCCTCCAACTACCATTAAATGGCTATTATTTGCATTACTCTAGTAACACTAAAAATGATTAAATAATCTCAACAAGAAAACACTTGCAAATCAAATTACTAGACATTATCAACAACTAATTCACTACTCACCTTGGTAGCTTTGTAAATTTGAAATTCTATCCAATAATTTTCAAGCTATTATAGAAACTCCCTCTTTCTCTCTGTAAAACACCTAGCTAGTGAGAGAGAATATGGAAGTAAGACTTTTCAAGGGTTTTAAAGTGAGAGAGTGAAAGAGCACAAAGGTTCTATGAAAGGGTGCACAAAAGCATGAAATGTGGAGCTAGCTTGAGAGAGTTATGGAAGCTTGAAAAGAACTCCCATGGAGGATGGAGAAACGTGAGAGGGAAGAAGAAAGAAGAAGAATAAGCTGTTGGAAATGTGAGAAGAAGCTGTTGGAAGATGATATTTATAGCTCAAGCTTATCCAACTTTACTTAAGTTATGAAAATGCCCTTAACAAGTTAGCTTGTTCTCCACCAATCCTTGGTGCAATCTTTTTACTCTTTTGGCACTAAGACAAGGTCCATAATAGTCTAGAAATACTCAAGTTCATGAAACCTTAAAATTTTGACCAGGGATGAAAAATGATCATTTTGCCCCTACCTTGAATCATCATTATTTTTATTTTCTTCATCCTTTTACCCTTATTTTCATTATCCATTTTATGCCTTAGGCCTACTTAGGCCTTAATATTATTTAAAAGTCTACTTCTAGGGGCTCATTAAGAAAATGACAAAATTACCCCTAGCCCATGTTATCGTGTCTACACCTAGTTACGAGGCTATAGAGGTCAAGGTCTCACACCTTAATTCAAAGATGTTAGAAAATTTATTTGTAGACACCATAAATTAAGGAATTTGATTTCAAGAATTATGGAAGTAAAAACAAATAAAGGCAAGTCTTTTATCATTAAAAAATTTCCTNGATGTTAGAAAATTTATTTGTAGACACCATAAATTAAGGAATTTGATTTCAAGAATTATGGAAGTAAAAACAAATAAAGGCAAGTCTTTTATCATTAAAAAATTTCCTTTAATTAAGGAAGGAAATTTGAATAAAACACTAAGACTAATTAAAAACTATCTTATCTTAGATTTTGATCTAAATAACCTAATAAGATTAGGTAAGACATGCAATCATTAATTAGATTTGATTAGTAAAATAAGTTACCCAAAATGTTTAGAAGAAAAGAAATTGAACAATTATTTTAACTTGTAAGATTAATCAAAATTATTATTGTCTTAGATTTTAATTACCAAATGAGATTAGGTGATGGAAGACACATAATTTTAGTTAAATTGATTACTTAAAGTGTTTAAGAATGCAAATTAAAGTTGTTTTAATTTGTAATGGAAATTTGATTCTAATCCTAATAAGATTAGCAATGGATAAGTTGCTAATTTTGATTAGTAATACTTTCCATATATATAAAAAAGGGTTTCATGTACTAAATTAATTGGTTGCCTAAAAATTTGAAATTGGCAAATTCAAATGTTGACAAATTACTAATCTCAAATACCTCATACAATTAACAATTTGAATGAGAGACATGTCTTTAAATTTTATTCATATTGATGAATGTATGTGGATGATTAAGGACTTAGGCCTAAGACGATTGTGCTATGGTTGAATGTAAATTCTTAGTATTTTTTAAATAGGGCCTACCAGTCTTGCCTTAACATTTTATCTCGGTTTGTAAAATTCTTTCCTCATCTTACACTCCTTAAATGTAACTCAAGGTTTCTATACTTATGTAATTAGAATTCGAATAAATTAGAAATTGAATTTTTGTAAAATCAAAGATGAATAACCAAGGCGATAAAGAGGACAAGGAGATTGTAAGCAGATTTTAAGGATAATGTATGTAATCCCTTAGGTTTGACCAAACTAATTTCCTTTGATGGCTCAAGGAAATTAGTATAGTTAAAGTCCATAATCATCCAAAGTAGTTTGCATGTGATAGATTTATTTTATAAGATTTAATGAAAGCTATGCAATGCAAAGTAGTATGCATGTGATAGATTTATTTTATGCAATTTAATAAATGTTATGCATGCAAGGTTGAGATCTTTATAAAACAAAAAAATAAAATCCCTCATGGAAATATTAAGTCACATGCTATGCATGATTAAGTTGTCTTCCACCACATAGCAAGATAACCTAGCTGCCCTTTTAATTGGAGGCTTGTTGAGAAAACTCAAGATCAAAGTTTTACATGAGTATGTTTGAGCAATTGATGCATCTCACTCGACTAGTTTGATAAAATCTAAATGCGCAAAAACTTGATTATTATGAAACTAGAGGCAATGGCTAAGTGAAACATATATGATATGTTTAGGCAATGTGTTGCCATTTAGTTGATTTAGGAATTGTATAAAAATACAATTGGTAAGCACAGTTACCCACCTAATCCACTTATCATGGTTTGTTAAGGAAACTCAAGGCCATGACTAGAATGGGTGAGGTCTTGGCTTGCTAGAAAGATCCTAATAGAGACTTTTTGAAATAACTTTAATGGTTGTAATTTTTCATATAAAATAGTGAGAGAACTATTTAAAATCTTAATATGAGACCTTGATCTTTATAGACTCGTATCTAGAAGTAAACGCGATATCACAGACTAGGGGTAATTTCGTCATTTTCTTAATGAGCGCCTAGAAGTATGCTTTCAAACAATATTAAGGCCTACATAGGCCTAAGGCATAAATGAATGATGAAAATAAGGGCAAAATGACGAAAGAAATAAAAATAATGATGATTTCCAAGGTAAGGGTAAAATGGTCATTTTTCATCTCGAGTCAAAATTTTCAGGTTTTCGTGAACTCGAGTATTTCTAGACTATTATGGACCTTGTCCCAATATCGAAAGAGTAAAAAGATTACACAAAGGATTTGAGGAAGACAAACCCAACTTGTAAAGAGCATTTTCGTAATTTAAGTGGAGTTAGATAAGATTGAGCTATAAATATCATTCTTTCTAGCAACTTCCTTATTTCTCTAGCAACTTCTTCTTCTTTTTCCTTCCATCTCACATTTCTTTCCATTTCCATGAAAGCTTCTCTCAAGCTTCTATCACTCTCTCAGGCTAACCTCAATATTCGTGCTTTACACATCCTATTGTAGGGTTTTTCATACTCTTTTACTCCTTCACCTTAAACAAACCTTAAAAGTCTTTCTTCAATACTTTCTCTCATCAATTAAACTGTGTAGAGAGAGAGAGTGATTTCATGATAGTTTGAGGACTCTTGGGAAGGAATTTCATTACAATCCACCAAGGTGAGTGATGAAATTAAGAGTGATTTTAAGTTGTTGATAATGGCTAGTAATTGAAGTTAGGAGTTGTGTTATTGATGAAGTTGTTTATCTATTTATAGTGTTACTAAAGAAGAGAAACTAAATAGCTAATCAAATGGTAATTGGCAGGTAGATAGGAAGGGCTATCGAAGCCTGATTTGGGAAATAGCTTTTGGAGCGACATTAATGTAAATCGGATTGGCTGTGATGTTTTTGTGCATGATAGGTTCCAACGAGGCCCCTCAGCCCCAATTAGACCATTAGGGAAGTTAGAGTCGACTAAAGGTTCAACAAATACCAGTGAGTGAACTTGCATAAAAGAATGTTTTGGGATATACACATGTATGTTTGATTGAATCCCCTAAAGCGTTTTATCGGTTCTTTCTTCAAAATTCACACGGGAACAAGCCCTTATGAAATGTTTTTATGTTATAAAATGGATATTGTGATGATCCATATGTTATGTATAATGTTGATATATATATATATATCCTATGTTATAAATGGTACCATTGTGTGACAAGTGTAACCGTGCATGTGCGAGGTGAGTGTGCACTTGCCGGTGATGATGGTGGTGAGGGAGATGGATGGTGATATTGCCCGTGTGCACGATGTGGGGGGATGTGCATGATGGCATTAACTGTGCACGACGTGGGGGGATGCACGTGATGACTCAGACTATGTGCACAATGTGGGGGGATGCACATGAGTTGGGCGAGATGGGATGGTATACGAATTGATATATGTTTAGGTATATGTATATGCAATAGAAAGATCACGACTGTAATATGTGATTGTATGGCATGATGAATCTTAAAAATTTCTCATTTACTTGCAAATTGATTTTATTACAGCACCAAATGGATGTTTAGTGCAAATGAGGTCCCTCTTTATTTAGGTGCCCTACTTCTCGTTGCAGCGAGAAACATTCTGCTTTTGCTGCTTATAACTCACTGCAGCAAGAATGCCTTTCCGCTGCAGTGAGGACCTGTCGTTTTACTTGACTTGACTTGCTTGAATGCTATTAAAGTTTTCACTCTTCAAATTCGTTGTTGTGCATGGACCCTTTATCGTCAAGTGATTAACTCATTAATGGTTTAATGAGGGGTTTTATGAAAAACTAAACTAAATTGCATTATTTTGAAGATAAATGCATCATGATTTCTATAAACTTTCCTTATTGTTTGCTTGTTCCCTTCCTTTGTTCATTCACTGGGTTTATAATCACCGTTTTCAACTTCATGTTTTCAGATCAAGAGGCAGCCGGTAACTAGGTCGAGGTATCCTCGTAAATTCGTATCCTTGGTAGGTATCTCAGCATTCAATAGCTAAACTTTTGCCCGAGAGTCTCCGCTAGAAGTCGAGTATCCCTTTTGTTGTGTATAGCTAAACCCAATGTAAATTTTTAAAATGTATGTTTTAGACAATATATGTATATTTGACTAGTATTGCCATTATGAATTGGAAACGGTTAGCATTATTTTGAACTGAAATTATGAAATGTGACTTTAGCAACTCTTGATGGAATGATGAGCAGGTCTTATAAATAAGCTTGCTTGGGCTTAGTGGGCTACGCCCATTAGACCCATGCACTGGTCATGGCCCGGAGATTGGGTCGTGACACTTAAAATCTTGTTTAAATAGTTTTTTACATGCTATTTACCAATTGCTTTATTTTATTCAAGCATATTTAGATACATTGCAAATGGCTAATAATCTGTCACTACGAAACATCTTGGAAGCAAATAAACTCACTAGCCCAAACTTCCAAGATTGATTTCGAAGACTCAAGATCATCTTGAAATAGGAAAAGAAGTCATCTGTCCTTGACACTACTATTCCACCAGTCCTT
This sequence comes from Theobroma cacao, assembly GCF_000208745.1. NCBI lineage: Eukaryota > Viridiplantae > Streptophyta > Magnoliopsida > Malvales > Malvaceae > Theobroma > Theobroma cacao. The sequence goes on along the minus strand of NC_030854.1, from coordinate 17,302,302 downwards.
ACTAATGATCCTAGTGTTGAGGATTGGGAAACATATAAACGTCATAAGGATGACAATGATTAGGCAGCATGTATGATGCTTACCAACATGATTCTTGAGTTTCGAAAAAGCATGAGCACATGGATGTCCAATCCATGATCCTTCACCTTAGAGAATTTTTTATAAAAAGGGGTGCATTGAGAAATATGATATTTTCAAGGAATTGTTCCAATGCAAGATGGTCGAAAGCAGTTCTATCGTACCCCATGTGTTGAAGATGATTAGACCCATCAAAAGGTTTGGACAATTGGGACTAGCAATGGATCATGAGCTAAATATTGGCTTAGTTCTACAATTTCTTCTTAACAGCTTTAGTCAGTTTGTGTTGAACTTCCATGTCAAGCCCAGCCATAAATTATCTACCATGTTACACATGAGACTGATAGAGCGATTGTATATTTGAACAGCCCTGGAAGAATATTTAAAAGTCGATATTGTGCTTAGAAGTACAAGTAAGTCGATTTATACCTCGAACTAATTAAAATAGGGATTTTAAGGTGAAATTAAAAGTCTCACAGTACAGGGATGACTTAAAATGGTAATTCGGAGTTCGAGGATCAATTTAGAGTCAAACCGAAATTTTCACTATCTAAGGACGAAATGGTTATTTGCCACCTGGGGACAAAATGGGAATTTTAGAAAAGATTTTTTTTTTGCCCCATTTGACTTATTGGAGTATGATTTGAGGTTTAGAAGTGAAAAATTTTAATTTCGGTATAATTTGAAGTATATGGGCGAAATGGTAATTTTACCACATCGGGGGCAAATCGGTAAATTTTCACCCCTGACACTTGTCAAGACCAAGGGATTTTATTCATTATGGAAATGGATAAACATGAGAAATGTGTGGTGGAGAATTAAAGAATTAAAAGTCAAGTATTTAAAATTTGAACCAATAAGGAAATGCCATGTGTCATGCTTTTTATTATTTTATTATTTCTTTATAAAAAGGCATAAAAATCAGCCCATTTCTCCCATAGTGGTCAGCCAAACCAGAAGAGTGGTCAGCCAAACCAGAAGAGAAGAGAAACTAAGGAAGAACAAACCCTAGGTGGGAAAAATCAAAGAGAAAGTGTTGGAATTCAAGGATTTGATCAAGCAAAGGTAAAATTTCTTTGATTTTGCTAGTGATTTACCTTACCCATGCATTTTCCCTTAATTTCCATGGTT
>NC_030854.1:17292539-17299717 GCF_000208745.1 Theobroma cacao | reverse complement strand
CATTTTGGTTAGATGTGGGCCCACGTGTCGCTGTAAAAGTAATTTTATGCTTTGGTTATTTGCTTTATAGTATATATGAATATAATTAACTTTTACGCTATAAGAATTATTTACCGATAGCTTTATAAAAAATTATTTTACAAGAAAATAGTTTATTTTATTAAATATTTTTATTATATTCAAATGGTCAAATTTTCACTTCAAATGAACGTTTTAGATACTTAATTTATTTTTAAATCACTAAATATATATTTTTTGCTTACCTACTACATTTTTAGCAAGTTTTGAGATTTTTGACGAAAAATGACGAAAATGCCCCTGTGAGCTAGAAAACAATATGTTATGTTTTGATTTGGAAATGACTCGTAATCCTTCGAATTACGATATTTGATAACTATTACTCATCAGGGAAGTGCGAAAACTGATACGAGAGCCTTGCGAGGTTTCAATCGACATTCGAGGTGAAGAATGTTTGTCGAGGCTTCGCAGCGATTGTCACGGGCTCGATGAGAGTTCCGAGTCGTGACATTCCATATGAGCCATTTGGAACTACTCTTCTTAAACTTCTAAATATGCTAGACACGGTAGAGAAATCCATCAAGAAGGATTAGGGAGCTTTACTTTTGTTTCTTTTTCAAAGGTTCAGAAAAAGTCAAAAAGGAAGAAAGTCCAAAAAAAGAAGAAAGTAGAGTTCTAAGAGAAAAAGGCACTAAAGCTTAAAGGAAGTGCCAAAAAGGATTAGGTGGTTTGCCATTACTGTGGCAAACCTGGGCAATTAGAAGAGGAATTGCAAGGAGTATCTAGCTATTGTGAGTAAGAAAAAGAAGCTTATTGTAGTTTTTTTCAGGTAATATTTGCTAAGTAATTGAACTTAATATTTCAAAGGTATATGATACCTCGAAATTGGTTCTCATATGTATGACATATTGTAGGGATCGAGGACAAAGATGAGTAAAATCTTAACTAAGGGGGTGATCCCATGGATGAACTATATAAAGCATTGGATGTTACATTGGGTAGTTGCACTCTCATTTATTTTGATATGTTGGATAATTTATTAGAATGTTTTTGAAACATTATTTTGTTATTTCCATATGGATGGCTGATCAAACATTTATGTGTGACATTGGATGTGAAAACTTCTATTTTTCATGCTTAAATAATTATTTGAAATAATTATATAAGTTTAATTATCCACATTTCATATTTATCCTTACAATTATATTTCATCAATTATGAATTTCGAATAAGTTTGAATAAGAAATTCATATCAATCGATAAGTTATATGATTTTACTTAAATGAGATCTTAATAAAAGACCACATAAGTTCATGGCTAATTGATCAAATGAGTGAATATAGATTCACAAAAGGTGGAACTTTCCAAACGAAAAGAACATAGAGATGTTTATTCAAAGAAGAAAGCAAATTCATATAATGATATGATTTGATTCGTACCTCTCTAATATATATATAGCCCATTACAAAATTCCAAATCGATAAGATTCCAAACATACATTAAGATGTATATGTACATATGTATATAACATCATGGAATATTCAAAAGAGTTTGAATATTACTCTCACAAAGGATCTTGCATTTAGTGAGAACATGATGACACTCAACATTACTTAGTTACATTGGAATTTAACACATCAGTTTTTTACATAAAGATGTATAATTAATGTATGAGAACGCAATGGATTTAGTAGGATACATTGAGGATGTATTATTCATATTGGATGAATCTACTAAATATAAGTTATTGTTGGAGTTTTATACTTTAAAAGCGAATCCAAAAGGGTTGGGTTTATTAAAATGTACAAGTGTAATTATATCATATACATAAGGAGGTTAGTGGGAGTGAATTCGATTCTTTGATGATACAATTGCATGTGTATACAGAGAAACTATAAAATTTTAAAGGGCGGATGGCATAATGAAAAGTGACATATGCATATGATGCATGCAAATAGTCCAATTGGAATGGGTCCAAAGAGTAAAAAGGACTATACACGTATATAAATAAAGTCATATAAATCCTAGATATTTAGATCATTGGTTCATTAAACTAATAAAGGGTTATAAACATTGTTAATGTAACAATAGAGCCATATTAAAAGAACTTAGGTCTTATTGGATCTAAATATAGTAATATGACAAGATGTTTGGGCATCATAGAAATGAATAAAAAAGCATTTTAACCACATTGAAAAGCACAAATAAATCTCATTAAAGACATAATTGCCGAATAGATTGGATCCACATACGATGAAATAGTAATTGGCTTTGTGTTAAAGGGAGAAAGTTAGAATGAACCCTACAGCCAATTGAGATTGGTTAAGGCTTAATTCGAGACATGCAATTATATCATTCACATTGATTAATTAGAGGTTTTTAGTCATCAATAAGACATCAATTATAAAAGTTACAAGTTTATTGGACGAAATCTATGAGATTACTATGTCTTGCAAGGGAATTGTAATGGGTTACAATTATGAGAACCCATGCATCAAAGCATAATCTTTAAATGCTCTTGGTCAATGTATCATTGGGATTGGACATCCATGTTTCTTAGAGACTCATGATTTTATGTTTCTTAACTGGGAAATAAGAAATCGATCTTTTAGGTTAAAGAATAAAGATACATGGTACTAGAATCTAAGGGATTGTTTCATGAACAAGTTCACTGAACATGACTTGACATGAGAAATGCATTTGGTATCTCACTCTAGTGTCTAAGCAAATATTTCTCATTTGTTAGTTGTGTAAATACTCTTTAGACTTGATACACTAGGTTTCTTATATGTGAAGTGCTATATATTTGATCATATCCCTACTCTTACTAAGGATTGTTGGTCCTTAGATGTGTGCTAGAGGGGGGTGAATATCACTTTTTGAATGTCACTAAACTTAACTTCTAATTAAAAGCTTGTTAAAGGTCAGTGATGAGAAGTTAAATGACAAATGAAAGAATGATTTAAAAAAGAATGAAATGAAAAACAAAAGAGGGTAGACAATGCACAAAGATTTATAGTGGTTCGGTCTCTTTGACCTATATCCATTACCTTGATTTTTCAATCAAGGATTTTTAAACCAAATCACTAGAATCAGTGGAATTCCCAAGCTTCCACCAAGCTTTTACAATGGTTTTTCACAGACTCAGACATAACCTTTAACAATGGTTTTTTCCTATATCAACCAAAACCCAAAACTAGCTTTTCTAAGGCTAAGTCAGAACCTACAATAGCAACCAAGCTAACTCAAGCTTGATTAATCCCCCTTTGAGTGCCTCGTACACTCTAAGTAATAAAAGAGTACAGATGTGAAGAAGTGCCTATGATCACTAACCAGATTTGAATGGTACAAGATGAAGTACTAAACTCTATTACAAATATTAGAGTGAAATGCAAGATGAATTGAGAGAATCTTTGCTATTTTTGGGCTCTTTTTGTTCTTGGAAGCATCTCTTAATCTTCTTGGCCATTGGAAATGTCTTTTATACTTCAAAAATCAACTCTGATGGATGTCGATAGCTTCAGACCATTGGAAACAGTTTAGAGTCCTTTCTAGCCATTAGTTTGTTTTCAGACATTTAAATTCAAATTCTCAAACAGTGTGCTTTTAGTTGGCTAACCATACTTCTTAGTCGATTAAGTCTTCTCTGTCTCACAATCAAATTCTCTAATAGTGAGCTTTTAGCTGGCTTACCATACTTCTTAGTCGATTAAGCCTTCTTTGTCTCGCAATCTACTTTACTTTGTTAATCGATTAAGAACTTACTGTCTTTGAACCAACCAATTTCACTTTTGGATTTTAGCTGACTAACTCCCTTGGTTATCTGACTAAGAAACTTCTGTTTGTAACTCATTTGTAACTCCTTATTCTAATAAGTTTTGATGTTTGCTATCCAGTAATTAATTTATTATTGACATACATTTTCATCCTAAACACTCAAGTAGTATAGTTAAACATTAATGCATGGGAATGTTTTGTTATCTTTAAAAACTTATAGAGCCAACATGGATGTCAAAACAAGATATGGTTGGTTGTAGCATGAAGTATGTGAAGGCAAATGAGTGGTCAAGAAAGGAATTATCACTCCAAGTGATTTAAGGGATATATCCTAACAATTTTTAGTTGATAAGAGTTTCGTAAGTCTCTATAAAGTTAATGATCTAACTCTCCTAACAATTGAGTTGCCATGATGCATTGTTAAATGTCAATTTTGGTCTATGAAATTAAGTTAATTAATTTGATAAAGATTATAATTCAATTCCATAGCCAACATGTTAGGAACCTAGTGAAATAAATTATATTATGAATTAAATTGAGAGTATGATGATTTAAGTTGGACTTAAATTATACAATAGGGTTTTAATTTTGAAGGACTTAACTAAAATAGTTCAATTAAGTGTAAAGCCAATATTATAATTAGTTATAATGTTAAAGCCTTAATTGCAAACAAATAAACTAAATTAAATTTGATTTTAATTAACAATGACTTAAAAAGGTTTAATTAAGTGTTGGGCCAATATTATAAAAGGTTTATAATACTAAGGCCTTATTTGTAATTTAAGAAGTTAATTAACCTAGATATAAATATCATTTTTCAACTACTCCTCATGAGAGAGAAAACGAAAAATACACAAGTTAGGTTTTTAGTTGTCAGAAAACTAATAAGAAAAACCTATCTCCACCTTCTATTAAGAAATTTTAGAAAAATAGTTTTACAACTTTCTGATTTGGCTAGGAAGAGTGTGATTGTGTGGAGAGGACTAGTGGCTGTCCAACTTGCTAACACAAAAGCATAGTTAAGAAAGCATCCTCCTTGTGAAGGTTCAAGTGTAACCGTGTGTACAATCGTTTAAGGCTAAGCATTTGAGTGGCTTGGGTTTTTTGCTCCCTTTGTAGTGTTCACAGGTTAGAAAAGGAAAAGGTACCATCATGATAGCCACATCACTTGGCAAAGGTACTTTTATTTTTCCGATTGTTCCTCTTTTCTAGTTTTGTGTGTATTAAAACCACTAAAGTGATCCATGTGTGGTAGTATAAGATTTTTTTTAGATTTCTTTTTGTTTTCCATTGCGTATAACATAATTGTTATGTATGATCTCTTCCATGCCGTGTAATACCCAATAAATAATTCCTCACTACAATCCCATTGAATGCTAACTTGTTTACATAATGGAGTAATGAGTGAAGGAAACCAAAAACCATCGTGAGGTGAGCTAGCAATAAGGACAATATTATTAAAAAGTATCTGACCAACATTAATGGACTCGCCAAAGATAATAGCATAAAGCAACATTGCTTTATCCTTAGTGACATCACTAAAATGCTTGTCCAGGAGCATTTTGGTTGCTAGAAAGTGATACCATATCTTATAGTCACTATCCATAGCACCAATGTTAAAGGAGGCTGGTACTCCCTTAAACATTTTCCATTTAATACCAAGGTAGCAAAGTTGATTAATGACTTCATCCTGATCAACATTCCCATTCAAATATTGCCCATACTCATCATTGTCAATGTGTGGAGTATTGTAGAACCGGTTAATTGTTTGGCTATCAAAAGCTACTTAACTCTCTCTAACAAAAACTTGCCTATTCACATGCTCATAAACATTAGCATAAAATTCCCTAACTATAAGCATTACAACTACCTCGGTTGAGCACAAAATTTATCCCACTACCTATCATTAATAACACGATAAATAACACTATAAAGGGCAGGACACACATCAATACCCATTTTAGATACAAAAACTTTTTGCAAAAGAGATTGAGTATGATGCAATGAAGCTTTAGTTGACACAAAATTTTGTCACGACTCAAACTAGGGAACCATGATCAACGCACAAGTCTAGCAGGTAGGGCCTACAAGACTCGAGTAAGCCTAAAAAATATTCTTATCAAATCAAATCGTACACTAGTTATATCCATAATATAACTTATGTTCAAATACAATAAAGGTACCCGCCTTGGTGCTTAGTTCATACAAAATAATTACTTAACACTTCTAAGCCATACGTTGGCTAACAAACGGGTTTGTACTTTATAACCCTCAACATATACCATATGGCACGCAATGCCTATACAAATCTCAAGCTAACATGGTTGGGAAACCAAAACCAGAAGCGGAAGCTAACATGACTTGAACTCAGTGGAGTGGAGCCATTGATAGACTTCCCTCCATATTCCTACAAAGACTAGAGAAGTATTCTTTTACCTTTTTTCTTTTCTAAGTATTAACATTGAAGACAATGTTGAAACTAAATTTGGGGGGGAGTTTGAATTTTTTTTTTCTGAGCTGAAGTTTTATTTCTTTTAAGTTATGTTGTCAAACCCTGTTCTATAAAATAATTACGACATCATTTACATGCTAAATAGAATGTTTGCATGTTTAGGAAGTTCGAGCAATCGTTAAAAGACGATATTGCCCCTAATGGTACCATTAAGTTGATTAAGCCTCGAACTAGTTCAAATAGGAATTTTGAGGTGCAATTAAGAGTTTCACAGTTCAGGGATGACTCAAAATGGTAATTCAGAGTTCGAGGATCAATTTGGAGTCAAATCGAAATTTTCACTATCTAGGGGCAAAATGATCATTTGCCACCTAGGAACAAAATGAGAATTTTGAGAAAAGATTTTTTTGGCCCCATTTAACTTATTGGAGTATGATTTGAGTATTGGAGTATAATTTGAGGGTTTGGTAGTAAAAAAGTTTAATTTCGGTGATTTCTAGAGTGTAAGGGGCAAAATCGTAATTTTTCCACCCACGGATAAAATTTGAGATTTTGAGAGAATTTAGATCAAATTTGACCAATTGGAGAATGGTATGAGTATAAGGGATGAAAAATAAGTCCATGGGTAATTTTTTAGTTTTTGGAGCAAAAATGTAATTTTTTACTTTTACGGGGGCAAAAGTGTAAATTTTAAAAATTACTCTACCAAGACTTTGGATAAGCCTAAGAATTTTATCTAAGCTATGGATATGTGGGAAAAGTGTATGGTGAAAATTTGGAAATAAATGGATGGCTAGAATTTAAAAAATTAATAAAACAAAAAAAATAAATAAAATAATATTATATTATTTTAGCCTTTAAAAATGTCAAAATTCTAGAATTCTCATCTTCTTCAGCTGTCCAAACCAGGAGAGAAAAAGAGGGAAAAGAA
>NC_030854.1:17271557-17286499 GCF_000208745.1 Theobroma cacao | reverse complement strand
AAAATCGAATACTGGTTTTGAAAATAGAGTAATTGGAGATTGCCTGCTTGTATTGTAAATTTATGGTTTTAAATTGAATGGCTTATGACAATAAATGAGCATGAATGGCTAAACTGATTTTGGTGTTAGAATTATTTGTATTGTGTATTTAGCCTTGAGAGGCTAGGTTGCGATAAATTGCCATGTCATGCAGAAAAAGATTTTATAAATCAGGTGGTAGATAAAAGATTAGCTACTGCAGTGGTGGGGGGTTCCGTGGGCCAGCCTATTAGAGGGGTACGGTAAACTCCTTTATATTCTCACCTCGGTTGTAGAGGCGCGTAGGGTATCTCTTGAGGTGGGCTTTTTGAGTGCACTTCACGTGGACCATCGCGTGAGAGTGAGACTCAGCCAACACCAAGGAACGACTATGTTTCAAAATAAAAATATGATTTATGCGAAATATGAATTTTGAACAGCCTTGACGGACTCGATTGGATACCCCTGGTCCAGGTGTCCTCGAGTACAGGATTTGACATGAGCCAAGTTTTGAGTAATTCACGAGCCATATTGATTATTTGGTTGAAATGAATATTCGTGATGTGAAAAATTTGTTGAAGTTAATTATTTTTAATTGTCTCCATTTACTCGCCTTTAGATAGTTTAGATGGTGTTTGTTTACTCACTGGGATTTTATAATCTCACCACCCTCAATTCCCCACATTTCAGGTTCGGGATAGCTGGTAGATAGCTGATTGCATCAAGGACTTTAGTTAGCTTTGCATTGTTAAAATTATAGGTTCACAAACTCGCATCTTATTGGTTAGTTGGGGGCCCACTTGTCATTGTAAAAGTAATTTTATACTTTAGTTATTTGATTTAAAATATGTATGAATATATTTAGCTTTTACACCATGTTTTTGGCGGGTTTCGATATTTTCGAAGAAAAATGACGAAAATGCCCCTATGAGCCAGAAAATAATATTTTATTGTTTTGATTTGGAAACGACTTATGATTTCTTGAAATGCAAGATTTAATAACTGTCGCTCACCGGAGAGATGCGGAAGCTAATGCTAAGTCTTGCGGGGTTCCGATCGGCATTCGGGGTAATGAGTGCCTATCGAGACGTCGCGACGGTTGTCACGGGCCCGATAGGAGTTTTCGGTCATGACATATGTTTTTATTTATTTATTTGCATTTATGTTTTTTAGGCTTTAAGCTTATCATTGATCTTCCTTATGTTTTGTTTTAAGAATTTTAAGTTAGAGTTGGTTGTGTCAATTTTCTATTGATTTTCTTATCCAATGATGAGAATTTAGTTATCTTGTTATCTTTGACTTTTGGTAAATATGGATATTGTTTGGTTTGTGCTAAATTCTTATTTTAAGTATCATTTCTATGATGTGATTTCCACTTATTGAGCATAATGTTTTTGACTTAGGATTGTTGTGCATATTTAGAAACGGTTTATGTTGCGTTTTTGGATTATGTCTTGAATTCTAGAATTTATTTGATTCTCTCTCGAGATTAAATCCTAGGCAATACTTTGTTAAAGAAATGAGTTAGACCATCTTTGAACCATTTGAGCCTTTTAAGCTTACCTTAATATATGTTTATCCCTAGTATACCCTTTTGAGCGTAATTTTACCTTTTCTTTGTTAAACACCTATTTTACTTATCCTAGTTTATAAAATAAATTTCCAATCCCAATCCTAAGTATGTTAATCATTTTAAGATATGTATTAAGCTAAATATTAAATAAGGTTGAAGGTGGAGTTGATGAACAAGTTCAAATATGCTTAGTATTCACCCCACTGTCCATCATAGAGAGAAATAAGTTTGGGGGTGTAAAAATTGTGAAAAAACAGAAGAAGAAAAGAATAAAGTAACGGTGTGTAAAATTAGTATTCACCCCACGGTTATTTCTTCCCTTCCTTCCTTGTCTTTCCTCCCATCAAGCATAATAACGTAACGGTGGGTGCGAGCAGAAGTGACAGTCGTAGCAAAACGCAGCGGATAAGATAACCAGAAAAGATAGTTATTTGGCTGTGACAGTGGTGAAGAACATGTTGTGGGTTTCGTTGGGAGTAAAATTCACACCAATAGCATCGCCATTGACGCGGGAGGGCCATCGCCGAGGCTTATTCCTTCCACTTTCACCTTCTGCAGCACGCTCTTCATCCACCTGTCGTCCTTGTCGTTGTACAAAAAGTGAAGAAGAAACGTTTCAAGTGCTGACAGCTGTAAAGACTAGATACAATGACATTCTTGTCGTCGACACTCCTAAATCCAGGATGCTACTACTCGATTCAACTCGTACGCATTCTTTCTATTTTTGTTCTTATTTTTTTCACATTTATCACTCGATGATAAAGTGGATTGATTCATTCCCAATGCAGATAATGTCCATAGCATTCTACAAAAGGGTGATGAGAAATGGACTGGCTCATATTGGGTATGTGAATCCCCTTCTTTTATTCTTCATCTTTTATCACTTTCTATTTCCAACACATAATTGATTTGCTGTGCTTGGAATCCAACAAACCATTGGTTTTTGGTGAACTGTAATTGCCTAAGCTGCTGAAAATGATTATCGGGTTAGTACAAGATGCATAAGATGTTTCTGTTCCACCTAGTGTATCTCTTTTCAGTTCGTGTGGGTAATGAGATTTTTTTTCTTTTTTCATTACCATATTAGGACGAATTCGCAAGTTTGCCACCTATAGTTCCTGAAGGTCCCATTGCAATCTACGGATTGGTAATGCGTTTCATCTTATCTGACCTGGATTTGCTCTTGGTACATTTAAATAAATAGGAACAGTTTAAATTAGCGATTTTGTTGCTGAAGTTGTGCAATTATGTTATATTCTAGGGTGGTGGAACGGCTGCACATCTGATGCTTGATGTGTGGCCTTCATTGCAGCTTGAAGGTTGGGAGATTGATGAAATAGTAAGGATGAACTTATGTTGATAAGTCCATGATTTACTTTATCCAGTTTATTCTCAATATAACTGTTTTGGCAGTACAATATTTTCAATCATGACCCTTTTCCTAGTTGAAATATAATTAGCATTCTTTATCTTACCAGTTTCTTTTTAATCCTGGTCAGTAAGTCACTTCATTGACCATTAACATATTTCCGTTTTCCCTAATCACACATAGGAATGATTGCAGTTTAGAGTCAATTGCTTACTTAGAACTTCTGAAACTCTAAATGTAGGAAACGTAATATTTAATGATGTGCATAAGATTTCAGAGAAATATTATTTCGAGATGCATGATGAACAATCTTTCAATGAATTATAAGCCTTGGTCTCATTGACTCAATTTATTTATTATATTCTCTTGCCTTCCTTGAATTATTGGAGTGCTCTAATGGTATATTTGGATTGGTAGAAGAAAAGATTTGGAGAGAATTACATGAGAGAAGTGAAAAAGAATAAAAGTCTTTTAAAGTAAAGTTCAGTTTCTTTTGTTTGTTTGAATTGAAGAGAAGTGATAAGAACAGAATTGAGACCTTATTGGCACTCTTTTTAAGATGAAAAAGTTGTCCAAATTTAAACTTAATAAAGTAGGAATCTAGGATGTAATTTTGGGAAAATTAAGGAATGTCCTCTCTATATCCGAAGGCCAAAAAATGATGTTAGCTTGTTCCCTGCAATGTTTGTTCTTGAATATCATTAAGGAAGTTCTCTAGATGTGCTACAACCACAAAAGGTTATTGGCTTAATGGTTGAGTGATATTGCATTTTGGTGAATGGTCCCACTTTATATTGTGAATTTCCGACTTCAAACTTTCTTTTACCATCTTTACCCTTTCTGTTTTAACCCCATCCCCTCCTTACACACACACACACACACACACACACACACACACACATACATACATACATACATACATACATACATACATACATACATACATACATACACTGACACATAAGCACTCATGCACACACACACTCACACATATACACAGAGTTGGTTGTAGATATGAAAGGTTTTGAAGTTGTAGGTTCTAATGATCATTTCTGCCAATATCTTGTGTGTAGCAAATAGACATGACACATGTGCGTGGCTAAAAGGATCAGTTGTCATCTTCTTCATAATATTCTCTAATTGGCGCTGAAATTTCTACCCATGATTATAGGATTTTGGGTGTTCTAGGATGTAAAGGACAAGAGAAGCAAGCAGAAAGAAAAAGGTTTTATAACAAGTGACTGTTATTTCTAGATAGGGATGCCCTAGCTCCAACCACAATAAATCGTGCACCTCTTTTTAAGTGTGTTGATATGTTTCTTGAACAAAATGCGAAAAGAAAAGAAAACTATCTTTTAGGGTTCTTTTTACAATTTCGGTTTATATTTGAATTGTGTTTGAATGCATCAAACTCAAGTTTTACATGTTTCATTTAATTTCATAGATAAGTCGTTAAACTACTAGATAGCTACAATTATAAATATACATTAGAATATTGACTCTCTATGAAGCCTGGAAACAACTGGTATAGAAGCAGCTCTGTTTCCTATCTTTCTTTTGACTCCCTTGAATAGGGATCTATGTATGTAATAAATATGCATCATAATTCGATCTCTTTCATTCCATGCCACTTAAGGTAATTAATTAAGTGGGATTTGGTTTGGCAAGCACTAAAAGGCATCTAGTGTTTTGCATGTTATTTATTAATAATCTCTTCAGAGGTGTAAATATCTAAACCAAAATCATGTCTTGAACAATGAATATCCCAATTTCAATTCATTTCTGATGGATGCTTATTATGTCTTTTTTGGATAATAGTTAATTGATAAAGCTAGAGAATATTTTGAGCTATCCAATCTTGAGAGGTGTAATGAAGTTGGTGGTAGGCTTCAAGTTCACATTGATGATGCTTTTTCACCTATACAAATTCCTCCTAAAGGCTACGCTGGTGAGATTTCTGTTTTAATTTTATGCGTAAACATGCAAATTTGACTTTCTAAGATCATGACACACACAAACTGAGTTTGTCCTGGATAGATGGTTGCATAAACACACAACTTTCATTGCCTTCTATGTCTCCTGGACATAAGCTGATGGAGGCTTTGTTGATCATGTACTTTACTTTGTTGATCTCAAAAAGGCTATTAAAATCTGGCTTCATGTTTTTAGGCCAGTTAGTGGCTACATTTTCAGCTAAAGCATGATGTTGGCATCGTTATTCTTTTTTATAACTTGTGAGACATTAATTCAGGCATCATAATCGACTTGTTCTCTGATGGAAAGGTTCTGTCACAGTTGCAAGAGGTATGTACTATGTACCCAATGTTGCAAAACATTTAGAGTAATTAAATTTGAATTTTATTTGTAGGGTTAGTTGAGGGAAAATAGGTTGGATTTGTATAGAGTTATGATGGGCTTGAAGCAGAATGCAAAAAAATAAGGGATAAAGGGCTGTTCTGGTACTGTGAGCAGCACTTGTGAACAATAACTTTGGACTTGCATTATGCTTTGATTGATCTGGGTGTAATTTGAAGTTCTAGAAAGAGGAGTGAAGGGTTTAGGAGAAGATTTCATATTGAATTCCTAGTGAAAAGTATGAAAATTGAATAAACAATCAAAGGTGAATAAATCACTAAGCTTATGCCTAGGGTCCTTTATTTACCACGTGAGGTTCACTGCTTCAAACAACATCAGAGCAATTCTGTATTTCTATGGAATGAATATATGCACAGACTTTAGCATTCTTAGTCCTACAAGGACTTTATAAAAGTACTTATCTGGTAGGAAGCTAATGAAACCGACTTAAAGGAACTTTAAGCTATAGATTAAAAAGCTGTTAGCTCAAGGAAAACCTAAAATAAGACTCCTAGACTCAAAATTTCTAATTTTCAGCAAATGAGGAAATTACCATAATATCTGTCACTCAAAATATATGAAAACAGAAAAATAAAATACATCCAACAACCATCAATCTAGTGAACATACAAAAAGGAATTCATACTATTTATTCTAGCACATATATTGCCCTAAATTAGTCCCAACATCAAAAAAAGATCATAATTGATATATTATAGGAAGTCAACCTTCACAATTTTATACATCTGTATCATCCAAGTCTACCCCTCTGTGTCACTTGAGTATGTTATGCCCAAGGTTGTCATAGCATTTCACAGTTAGTAGACACAGAATCATTCCATATAGTGTTTTAGTCTCTTCATCTGCTATTACACACTTTTCTGCAATTATTTAACCCAACATTATCTGTGTTTGTACCTTAATAAGGTGTTATGATCCTAGTGTCCCAAGTTTTGGCATCGACAAAGCCCTATTTCCCCTTCCTTACTTAGAAGACGCTATCTTTTGAAGAAAGATAGAAACACCTCACTACAAGAAATATCAAGAAGTAGAGTTCTGAATACTTTGGAGATAAAAGTGTTAAAAAAGATTTGTATAGATTTTACAACTTATGGCATTCAAGTTTGTTAAGTCTAATTCTCCTGTTAAAAGGAGCTCGAATTTCTGAATTCACTTTCCTACTTTAATTTGCCTTCTAAAAGTTGTGTGCATATAACCTAAATGCACTTTCTAACTTGTACCTAGTGCTAACTTGTTTGTAGTTATCGTTTACGTGTTTCATGACTGTCTTTGACAGTTTGACACATGTTTTACAATTGCTTTTGACAGGTTGAAATCTGGTTGAAATTAAGTGATAGATTGATGCCTGATGGTCGCCTCATGGTGAATTGTGGTGGTGTAAGCGAATCATCTACAGATGGAAAAATACACCATCAATCAGTGGATGACACTTGGATACAGAATTCTACCATCAAGGCATTAGCTACAGCATTTCCTGGACAAGTATGGTGTTTCCCTTTTATTCTTTTAATTTTTTTGGTGTAGAAATTATATTTATGTGATAATTGATATTGTGTTTTGAGTGAGAACGGGCAGATGATGTTATTGTCAGGAAACAGTTTAGCAAAATAGTTGAATAGTTTAATGCTAATGAAAGTTGGACCTAACTGTGATATCTAGCTTATGTTTGTTGTTATTTCCACTTTATTATTGAACACCCCTGATAAGCAAGCCCTTGAATATTTGGGTAATACATGGAACCTGAGATTGAAATGGAGACCAAGCATGAAGATACAAACTGAATCACGAAATAAAAAAGTCAACTAAAGACAGAAATAAAACTAAACCACATTGAAGGCAAAGGTCCTATAATGTATATGTAGCTTATATTAGTTAAGTTTTCGCAATATAGGGTTATTACTCAGCCTTAAACACACCCACTTTTGTCCTGTATAAGTGGATTAGCACATGGAGCCTCAAACTGAAATGAAAGCCTAAATTGAAACAAGAAGCTGAACTGAAGAGAAATTAACTTGATGGAAACCAAAGTACTACATAGGTTTTAGTTTTCTTGACATTGCAGACTATGATGCCTTGCTATGAAACTTTTAATATCTATGAGTTTTAAATAGGACATAGACCTAACTACGTAAGTATAAAGTGAAGTTGTTAATCTTGATATGTTTTTCTTTAGTTAATGGTTAGGGCTGTATTTTCATTTTATTAAGTGGTCACGTGACTAGCGTGTGATCTTTTAATGAGTTTGAATGGCTAGGATTAGATTTTTTTTACTGTTTTGTTTTACTTTTTATTGTTTCTACTCCTGCTTTGGTTCACTTGAATGACTTTTTTCATCTATGCTAGAAAGCCATTAACCCCAATATCAAGCTGGTAGATGACGAAGCTAAACATGTCATAGTCCATCATAACTCTGTCATAACTAACTACTTGAAATTGAAATAATATGAAGTACTAAACCCTATATCCTAACATAAATGAAAATGCAAAATATCACATGCAAACCTCATGCCCTGATACTTTGAAAATATGCGAAACACAAATTATGTAAATCTAGAGGATCCTAAAATAATTACAACTAAAACTATAAAATATAACAATGTAATAAAAGCAGCTATTTCCAACTTGCACTATTCTCCTCTTGTTGGCGCACTGAAATTTGTGTTTTCAAATGTTGGAACCAAACCATGTGTGACAGTTGTCCCAGCAGAACCGTTAAATAGCACTTTTTAACAATGAATGTCTTTTGTTAAACAAACATTGTCAACAAAGCTATGTGCCACTCATTCCTGAACAAACTTGAAATAATGAAGTCAAATGGAAAATTTTTCAGCAGATATCTCCTTTTCTATGAGAGACTTGGACTTGATTTCTAGATATAGTAGGGTAAATTCAATTGAAGAATTTTCACTAGGTAGCACTTCACTAAAGCCATCAAAAACTCAGTCAATTTCAGGTATAACCTGATAATCTCAACCTTTTCAATTTAAAAAACTTAGTTGTGCCTCCAAATCTTTTTATATTGTCTTTCTTGCTTCTCAACTTTTGATTCTTCAATGGCATTTTCCTCTTCATCCTCCTCGCCTTTAACAACTACGACACATGGTACTTTACTTCTTTAAACTTCTTGAATCTCCTCTACAATAACCATAAACTTCTCATGATGATCTTAGCGTCAAATAAACTTTCACTCTACCAAATCTAAAGGTACAAGATTTAGACCATGGAACCAAATTTTCTTGCAAGTCTTCCTCATAACATGCTGGCATTTTCCTGGTAGTAATTCATTGTAGCATATAGTTTTTCACAAAGATGCTAATAGAATGTTGATCGTATATATCACACAATAAAGCAACCCATCCAAATGCAAATAAGCATCATAAATTTCATCTTCAAGGGTTTGTTCAGCACAATGTTGAGATTGCAAATCATCCTTCTTTTTTTCTAGCTCATCAAAAGTTTCCTGCTTAGCAAAAAGAGGAATTCTATTTTCTTTTTATTTTCAATTGTGGAGGAGGTAGATCAATTTAGGAAGTACAGAGCATCCATCAAAGCTAAAGGCCAAATCTGGCTTTCTACAGGGTGAGGGAGGAGAAAGAAAGAGGCATCAAGGGAAAGGGAAGTTGTTGTTTGTCACTGGATCTAAGATAGCTAGCTAGATCAATGGCTTACTAGTGTCGATTAGCTAGCCAACAAACCAGACTGCTGTTGGTTAGTGGGCAACACATGAGTTAAAGGGGAAGTGGAAAAAGGCATAAAGGAAAAAAATAAAAGGGAAGAAAGGAATGGAGAGAAAAGACGCTGATAAAAGTGAATTATAGAATCACAAATAATAAACGAAAGTAACATATAGAAGTTGCGTGTTGCACGTGGCTAAGAAAGCCATGTCTCAATTTTTTGGCATTAATTCTACTCAAACATGATATCATGTCATGTCATCGTAAGATATTATGTTTTAAATGCCACACATTCACATGTCAACAGGTATGCAAACCTTTTATGTCTTTATTGAAAAACAAACATTGAAAAACTTTTACTAACATAAATTGCCATTAACTTTGTCTACAAACTCGAACATGTAAGGTTTTAGCTTGATGGAATTGGTAATACTCCTTAATCAAACTGAAATATGAAAGGATGAGGAGGAAATTGCTCAAAATTTGAATAGAGGGACTAATTTTAACATTTCAACCTAGGACAAAGACAGTACTCCAACCAAAACAATAAGCTAGGAAAATTTTGAGGCAAAAGCTCTTGTTTAGAAGAAATTCAAAAGTGATTACTGGTCAGCTTGTCCTCATTTTTGATACAGGACATTAACCTTAAAAGTTCCGCTTTAAAGTTAGAGAGATATGGAACTGAGAATCATTCTTATGGTGTGAAGTGGAGAGATGTTGTCAAATTATCTTGTTTGGATAGCAAACTTAGAAGACAAGCTAAGGGGGAAAAGGAAATTATCACTTACATTTATATTCTTGACTTTCATTTTTTTTTTTGTTTTTAATATTTCTGCCCTGAAGTGAGGAGATTTGGAGATAAATGCTACTAGCTAATGTCATTCTACATGGTTTTAGATATATGTCCTATGAAGCATGGACATGGACACGTGGCATATGTATGATACAATATGGACACAGTGATTTCAGTAATTTTCAAAAGATTAGGACTCAACAAAGCATATAGGATAATGAAAAATATATATATTTATTCTATATAATTTTATTAATTTTAAATAAATATAGATAATATGCAATAAAATGTTTCTCAAATCTTATAATTTTATTATTTGATTTATTGTATATGTAGTGGATATATTTCAATATTAATTAACTTTTACGGTCCTGGAAATTTTGACCCAATAAACTTTATTCTATTTCAATCGAAAGCCAACTTGACTCAGCCTGATTTTGTATTATTTGGTCAAGCCCAATTTTATAGTTTAATGCCCTCTTGCCTTACTATAAAAGGCTCATTTTTTGCATCTTCCTCACCATGCATTAGCACAGTGGGAGCAGTTGGCTGGTTGAGCACCGTGTTGCAACCCCTTCCATTCCCTCCCTTGATCATTTCACCTTCCAATCAATTTTTCATCTCTAAATATCATATATAAAACTAATTAAAATGTTCTCAATATTTCATTGTATTCTGTTTTTTCTCTCTTTCCAGTGAACAACATCCTTTCACCAGCATGTCTTGATCATCTACTAAATTTAAAAAAAAAATTTTTAGTACTTTGGGGACTCTGGTGTGTTCGTGTTTCATAGATGTCGTTTAAATCTATTTTAAAAACACAAGTCTTAAACACACATTTGTGAATTCACTCCCTTTCTCTAATCATTCTTCCAAAATCCAAACAAACAGGAGTTAAATTTTGCCCCAAATTATTTCTTGAGTTCTCATTGTTTCTCTTCTTTCTTTAATTTAGATGCATTATTAGTATCAAAACATTTTCAAACTTTTTACAGCAATCGGGTATTGAAACAAAGTTATAATCTTCATAACCTTATAACCCTAAAAACATTTATCTTATAAACCAAGGGAGGAGATTTAGGGTGCAGAAACAACTTTTTTCTTATAAACTTGTGAGTTCTTAGGTTTACTGGTAAACCAAAATACTAGGAGTTTCAAACATTTCAATAATCGTGTAATATCATTTATTCAGTTGACTTGGTTGTGTTATAACATCAGAAGCTTTTCAGTGCATCATGATTGTCTTTCCACTCCACTGTAATTTGTAAAAGTAGTGTACCCATCAAAGTTCCAAAAAGCCTTTGTCTTATACTTAAGAGAAAGTGTCTAGTGTGGACTTTAGTACCTAGATTCCTTTTTTTTCCTTTATGGTTCCAAATGGCAGTTTCAGACTACAGTTGTAATTGACAGTCAAATAGCATGAAATAGACTTAAACAGTTGAATATCTTGTTTGCTAAAAGAAATTTGTTGCACAATTCACTAGGCTATATGTCAGATGAGGAATCCCTAACCACTGAAAATGCATGCATGTTCTAGTTAATTTATTTCTGCATTTTAAACTTTTTAGCCAATTGACCAGTTATAATTTTTTTGGTGGTAAAATCTATTTGACACTAACTCTTCGATGGAAGACATCTGATGGTTTGAAATCTTTTGATACAGGTACATTGGAAGAGAACGCCAGAAAGTCAAGGACAAAATTATCTTGCGCTAACTGGACCTTTGCCAGATTTGACCTCATGGTCAGCTACAGTCCCGGGTTGTCTAAGTGAAGCTGTGAAACAATGGAGGACTTGTAAGCCTTTTCCATGATAAATGCCACTTACCCTTTACCTTGTTCATTTGTATGCTTCTAAGCATGATAGGCCTTTCCTAATGAGAAAACTGTGCACTGGATGTTCTTTTCTGGGGTACAAATCCGCTATTGATGTTGGTATCATCGTTTTTCTGGTTTGTTTTTCTCTCTTCCTCTTGTTTGTTATCGTTTTAGATTTGAGAAATATTAAAACTAAAGTTGAAGATGAGGATCAGGATTTTTTACTCGTGTTCTATACCTGCTTCGTATGAGCACTTGGTATTATACTCACGTTATGGGCACCTATATGCTAGCCCTTAACGCATTTGCCTCAAAGTCATACACCGTTAGGATATCGCTCCTAGTGTGGACAGGTAAAGGAGTCGTCACTCAGATTTATTAAGGAGCGTTAGAACTCATACCTGTAACTAGATCGCTCGCAAAAGATCTAACTTCCATTATACTACATTACAGATGGTCCGATGGCTAGGTATGGAATTGGTAGGTGTTAGGCACCCATTCGTCCCGGCAGAGTTTGGCCTCTACTATTGTGATACAGAATTTGAAAAAAACCAAAGAAGAAAATTAAATATATTTTTTGTAAACAATTTTATATAATAGATATGGTGCGTGGATACAACCAGAGATCATTTTACGGATCAAAACATGTATAGCAATTGCAACATAACAATCAAAAATGGCATGGCCTAGGTCATGAATTTCTAAATAAAAATAATAAATGTAAAATCCCACAATTATAAAAGTCCTTTAAAAGAGTCTATGATGTCCATAAGAAAAACAAAATAAATATAGTACATAACGCAATAAAAAAAAAATTCAAAATGAACCATAAATCTATAAAATAAAAACCAGAATTAGAATAAAGCCTAAGTTGTAAATATAACAAAAATAAAGCAAACAAAATTGAAATGAAATATAGAAAACAAGATATCTGCAAGCTTTTTGAAAAGACTGTTAAAATATAACTCAATCAAAACACTAAAAAGTTTCAGGAAATTTGAAATCATGAAGAAATCGAAATCAAAAGAAAGCTTCATGTAAAATAAAGAAGCTTGAAAACATGTTTTTGAGATTTTAGAAAATCGAATAATTTTGAGAACCACTTTTATTTAAATAACAATAAAGGCAAAAGACATAAATTCCACATACTAGAGGTCTTTTTGCTTCTATATTTTCTTAAACACTTAAATTCTTGAGACAAAGCGAGGAACCTTAGCTTTCAACATGTATTATTTAGAGGTTCTATCTAGACCTCTCGCTTAACCTTCTAAAGGTATTGTTTAGAGGTTTTATATAAAGTTTAAAAGATAAAGGGGTTATACCTAAACTTTTCAAAAGGTAATTGTATTGATTGAAATTCAATAGTGAATTCAATTTTTTTAACAAACTAAGTGAGAGAACATAGGCACCAACAGGAAGGATTGAACTTCTATAAATTGAGTTTGTCATTCTCTCTAAACTTCACCCTTTATTTTTATGGCATCTATTTTCAATTAAATATTTATTCAACTGTTAATCATCTTAATATATGGTATGTTGCTTTTAAAAATTTATTTTTTAAAAGATTTTTAGAAATCCGATTCAACCTTCTTATGGGACTATATATTTTAATTGAGCTAACAATAACCATATCTTGAATAATCATTTATACATCTTATGAAATGGGAAAATCCTCCTCTAACATTTACATTCAATGGACCATATACATATGTATGTACAAGGCCTAGTAATGAGCTAGCTCTTTCACCTTTTCTTATAAAAGGCATTTTGGTTATCTTACCAAGTAAGCAAGATTCATAAGTTCCATATCAATAATCATCGAAAGGATCTAGGTATCCTTCCTTATGAAGCTTTGTGACTCTTCTTTTTTTGATATGACCAAGTCTATAAGGCCAGATATAAAATTGAGTTGGACCATCTAATTTAGCTTTCTTGACTATAACATTGAGCATTTGTTTCTCATGTTTTAGGACTTACTATTATAAATGTTCACTCAATCATAATGAAGAGTAATCCAAGAAGAGGTTGAATTTGATTTCTAATATTTCATTTTCAAAAATCACACTTTTCAATTAAGGCAAGCAACAGATAGGTTTCTCAAATTTGTTTTCAATCAAAATATGCCAAGGATGCTAAAAAAATGAGAGGATATTGGATATAGCATGAAAAACATGAAGGTAAGTCAATGATCAATAGAGAATTCAACACCTACAGTGAATGTAAAGAGAATATCTCATTTACAACTTGAATAGTAACTCCTCATAGAAATCTTTGGCCAAGGTAGTTTGAGAAGTCAACAAAAGTGTTTGTACACTCTCCAAAGAAGAGTTTGGAAATGAATTTCATGGACAAATGGTTTCCATTGATTTATGCAAGTTTATTTTCAATCACATTTGATTGGAAATGTATTTGAATGTCATGTTTCATGAGTTTTATAGAAATAAAGGAGATTTATAAATGTCATGGTATTGGAAGTTGATGTTTATGAAAACTTTCTGTCTTGGCTTGTCTCCTTCCCCGTATTTACTCATGACGTCTTTATGACTCACATTAGTTTTCCCTATTTTGTTTTGTAGATCAATGATTAGTTTACCACCCTTGTTGTAGGGACGAACTCTCGATCTTTTCTCTTTGATAGGTGTCTAACAGCCCGTTTGATGCCTAGAGGGTTGAGTCATGTTTTGCTGACAAGTTGGTCTTTTCTTTAAGCTTGTATATGTATGAACATGTTTATAATGATGTAGCCAATGAATCACATTTACTCTTATGAAATGTTATGGAAAATGTTATGAAATGGCTTGAGAGCCTATATGGACACTCGAGGGTGTATGCATGTTTATATGATATGAAATATGACATTATGGATACTCTGATGTTATCATTGAATGAAAGCCTATACACTGCTAATGTTGAAAAGTTTCGTAACCATGTATTGTCACATATAGATGAATGTATGTAACAAATGTATTGAATGCCTTAGTGATGTGTTAGGAATTTTGAGAATATGGTGTCCTGGAAAGCAAGTATATTTTCATGTTTAAATTCATTGAATATATTTATAATGAAAGTACATTTTGATAATAAGACGAAAAGTTTGTTTTAGTAAGCATTCATTATTTAGTTATTAAGGTACCAAGATTCTATTGAGATATTAAAATACATTTGTATGAAGAGTTATACATAGGAGACATGTATTTTAATTGAATCTAAAAATTGTTCACAGCCATATAATAAAGTTGGTCATTTTATTATGTTAAGGTTGCCGTGTCAAGATTACTTCCAACGAAACGAATGTGATTCATTTCAAGGGAATGATGAGTCT
>NC_030854.1:17253666-17268963 GCF_000208745.1 Theobroma cacao | reverse complement strand
TATATATATATATATAAATATTTATATGTATGAGTGATATTAGATATTATTTGTATGCTTGAAAACATGTCATTTAGAATTAAGGTGCCAACATCGCTTAAGGAATGCCATGCATACATTATGTATTTTAGTTTAAAAGGAGTTTTATACTATGAGATACATAATGAATATAGAAAAATAAATCACATCTAGACAAGATGGTAATATAGACTTAGTTATAGACTAAAAGTGTTTAGTTGGAAACATAACCAAGTCTATAATTTGACTTAGGATATTCTAAATATACATCTAGAAAATCCGGTAAAAAGTCAATCAAAACCCTAAGTATAAAAATTTTGAGTGGGAGAGGATGCTAGTAATCCTAGAGTCCATGGTCTCCATTGTTGGCCCATTGGCATCTGAAACATGTCACTCCCTATAGGCGGACATGAATCTAGATCATGACAGACTGGGTTTCCGAAAGGATAAATCCTTTTAGTTGGATTATGAAGTGAGGGACCTCCCATAGAGGCTCACTAAGTAAAGAGCTTAAAAGAATGACACAATGGTTATTACACTCAACATGAACTTATTATTAACCTATCTACAGTAGCTCTGTTAGTAAACTTCGTGGACCAAATGAAGGCACTCCTTAACCATGTTAAGTATGAAGATACTGGACAACATAGTTAAGTGGGAGGGTCCCAGTTTACCTAGTAGTAAATTCTCACGGCCCATAATCAGTTAATTTATTACAAAAAAATAGATGATCGTCAAACTAATAATACAATTTATAAGGTTTTATATATTGTCATCATGCATACATGCATCTTGAAATGTTCAAAGTCTATGAATAACTAGTATGCTTATATAATTTCAAATGTACTTTCATAAACATATTTGCATCACAAATATGAATCCACTTTCAATTTTGCTAAACAAATGCACTCTGAATGGTGATAACTACTCTGAATGGAAAAGAAACCTTAATATTGTCCCTAATTATGACAAGATCACATGGGATCTTTTTGACCATGAGCCTGAAGCACTGACTCCCCAATCAACTCCACAAGATATTGAATATCATAAGAAGTGGCATGATGCAAATGAGCTGGTTAAATGCTATATACTGGCCTTTATGAACATTATATTGCAAAAACAGTATGAAGGTATGGGTAATGCTACTGACATAATGTTGCACTTACATGAGATGTTTGGTACGAAAACTTGATTTGCTAAGGTGAAAGCAATCAATGCTTTTAAGGACCTTAAGCAGAAACTTGGGGAGTCAATTAGAGATTACATGCTAAAAGTGATCTCTTGTCTCAATGAGGTAGAACTAAATGGTGCTGAGATAGATGCAGAAACGCAAATATCAATGATCATTCGTAGATTGAATTCGTCATTTTCACAATTCAAATTGGATTATGAACTGCACACTAGGGATTACACCCTAAGTGGGCTAATGAATGATCTTCAAAATGTGGAGGAGGTTCTTGATTTGAAAAAGAAACTTGAAGCACATGCAATTTCCACTTCTAAGCCCAAACCCAAGGGTAAAAAGAAGATAACTAGAAATAAAAAGATTTCTAAGAGCTCAGTGGGAGCAAAGAAAAAGCCCATGAAGAAAAAGACTGCTTTAAAAGACAACACCAAAGGAAAATGTTTCCATTGTGGTGCGAAAGGATATTGGAAGCGAAATTGCAAGGTCTACCTTGAAGAAATCCAGAAGAATAAACAAGGTATGGGTTTTCTAAATATGTTAGAAGCCTGTTTAGTGGTTGATTCTACAGATACTTGGCAGTAGATTTTGGAGCCACTAACCATGTTTGTAATTCTTTACAGGGGTTTCAACAAAAGAGAAAACTGAGTAAAGGGTAATTTCGGATGAAGATGGCAAATGGAACTTTCGTTTCATCATTAGCAGTGGGAGCCATTATTCTTCAATTTCCTTATGGTCGTAGCTTAGTTTTGGAAAATGTTTATTGCATTCCAGAGACTTATAGAAATTTGATTTTTGTCTTTTGTCTAATAAAGTCTGGATATTCAGTTTATTTTAGTGAGACACTCACTATTTATTTGAATAAAGATTTTATTTGTTCTGGAATTGTAAGATATAATCTTTATTTCCTTAAGCCTATGACTTATCCTACAAATACTATAGAAGCAATACGATTTGAAACTAAAAGAGTCAAAAAATCTAGTATAAATCAAAATTATCTTTGGCATCTGTGTTTAGGTCATATCAATCAAAATAGACTCAATAAGCTTATAAAAGATGGTATTTTACTAGACATGGTTGAGTGTCCTCTGCCAGTATGTGAGTCTTGTATTGAAGCTAAAATGACTAAAGGGCCTTTCAAGGCAAAAGGTAACAGAATGCCAAACGTTATAGACTTGGTGCACACAGATGTGTGTGGACCAATGAACGTAGAAGCTAGAGGAGGTTATGAATATTTCATAACTTTTATTGATGATTCCTCAAGACATGGCTTTGTGTATTTAATGCACAAAAAAAGTGAATCCTTTGAAAAGTTCAAAGAATTTAAAGCCGAAGTTGAAAAGCAACTAGGCAAGCCATTGAAACAACTTCGATCAGATCGAGGAGGTGAGTATTTATCATATGGATTTCAACAATATCTCATCAACAATGGGATAATTTCCAATTTGTCAGCGCCAAGAACACCTCAACATAATGGTGTACCTAAAAGAAGAAATAAGACTCTTTTAGAAATGGTTAGATCAATGATGTCCTATGATAACATTTCAATCTCATTATGGGGATATTGTATGCAAATTGCTCAGTACTTGCTCAATTTTGCTCCATCTAAGGCTGTGCCTAAGACACCAAGGGAGTTGTGGATAGGGCGTAAATCATCTATACGTCATTTACGAACTTAGGGATGTTCTGCACATGTTTTAAAGCCAGAGTCCATAAAGATGGAACCAAAGACTAAGGTGTACTTGTTTGTAGGATATCCAAAGGGAACAAGAGGTTATTACTTCTATAGTCCTCAAGATAAGAAAGTTTTTTTTAGTATGAATGCCATTTTCTTCGAGGAAGAGTTTGTGAGAAATCATAAACCTAGAAGTGAAATTGTCTCAGAAGAATTGTCTGATCCTTTAGATTTAAGAGTTAATTCTGAAGATGTCATAACACAGTCTGATTCAAGGGTTGAAACAGAACATAACCTGAACATCAAATACTGGTGCCTCGACGTAGTGGGAGGGTTGTGAGACAACTAGAAAGATACATGGGTCTAGGAGAAAACATGTTGCACTCTCAAACGAACATGAATATGATCCTATTACATATAAGAAAGCTATTAATGATGTTGATGCTGAAAAATGGCATAAGGTAATGAAATCCGAGTTAGACTCCATGGATTATAATAAAGTCTGGACTTTAGTAGATCCATCTGAAGGGATAAAACCTATAGGGTGCAAATGGATTTACAAGAGAAAAACAGGAAGTGATGAGAAGGTAGAGACCTTCAAGGCTAGACTAGTGGCCAAGGGTTTTACCCAAAGAGAAGGGATTGACTATGAGGACACGTTTTTGCCAGTTGCTATGGTTAAATCCATTAGGATCCTTTTATCCATAGCCGCACATCTTGATTATGAGATATGGCAAATGGATGTCAAGATCGCATTTTTAAATGGAGATCTTGAAGAGCGCATTTATATGACTCAATCAGAAGGTTTCATTAAAAAGGGCCACGAGCATAAGGTTTGTGAACTGCACAGGTCCATTTATGGACTTAAGCAAGCATCTAGGTCTTGGAACATAAGATTTGATACTGCTATCAAATCATACAATTTCCAGCAAAATGTTGACAAACCCTGTGTCTATAAAAGGATACAAGATAAAAAGGTTATTTTCCTAGTCCTTTATATTGATGGCATTCTACTCATTGGGAATGATATAGGAATGTTATCAACAGTTAAAGGTTGGCTGAACCATCAATTCAATATGAAGGATTTGGGAGAAGCTAGCTATGTTCTAGGGATTAAACTTATAAGGGATCGTAAGAACAAGCAGATAGCATTATCTCAAGCATCCTACATAGACAAGATTTTGGCCAAGTTTGCTATGCAAGATTCCAGGAAGGGTTTTATGCCCTCTAGACATGGATTCAAACATTCTAAGGAAATGTCACCTAAAACTCCAGAAGAAGTTGAATACATGAGGTGGATTTCATATGCATCTGCCGTTGGAAGTCTCATGTATGCTATGCTATGCATTAGGCCAGATATTTGCTATGCAATTGGATTGGTTAGCAAATTTCAGTCAAACCCAGGCATGGAGCACTGGACTGCAGTCAAGTGCATTTTTAAATATCTTCATAAAACGAAGAATTACATGCTTGTATATTCTGGAAGTGACCTTGTAGTGACAGGGCACACTGATTCAGATTTTTAGTCTGATGTTGATTCTAAAAAATCAACATCAAGATCTGTTTTCACCATTGGAGGAAGAGCCATAGTTTGGAGGAGTGTAAGGCAATCTTGTATTGCAGACTCTACTATGGAAGCAGAGTATGTTGCAGCTTGTGAAGCAGGAAAAGAAGTTGTATTGCTCCGTAAGTTCCTTATGGACCTTGAAGTAATTCCAGATGCGGACAAGCCTATTACACTTTATTGTGATAACAGTGGAGCAGTCGCTAACTCAAAAGAACCACAGAATCATAAAGAAGCAAAGCATATTGAAAGAAAGTATCATCTCATTCGAGAGATCATACAACGTGGAGAAGTACTTATGAAGAAAATTCCAACACAACAAACCCTCACCGATCCATTCACAAAGACTCTAACACAAAAGAGTTTCAATCGTCACTTAGAAGGTCTTGGAATGAGGGATATGTCATACTTGCTTTAGGGCAAGTGGGAGATTATTAGGAATTTTGAGAATATGGTGCCCTGGAAATCAAGTATATTCTCATGTTTAAATTCATTGAATTTATTTGTAATGAAAGTACATTTTGATAATAAGACGAAGAGTTTGTTTTAGTAAGCATTCATTATCTAGTTATTAAGGTACCAAGATTCTATTGAGATATTAAAACATATTTGTATGAAGAGTCATACATAGGAGACATGTATTTTAATTGAATCTAAAAATTGTTCACAGCCATATAATAAAGCTGATCACTTTATTATGTTAAGGCTTTAGTGTCCAGATTACTTCCAACGAAACGAATGTGATTCATTTCAAAGGAATGATGAGTCTCAAATCATCGAAATGGTTGACTTCGAGTAATGACACTATAACATGAACTGGAATCATGTGAGAATCAAATTTAAGTTTTACCGTTACCTAAATCTTGATCTCGCACTTATGCATTTGCTTATAGTAGAACTAAAATCTTGATGGATAGTGAACTCGTGTTTAATCTTCTTATAATCTTTGATTTATCATGAGCATGATCATCATAAAGCGTTGATCTAGACTCCGTATTTTAGGATTATAATTGAGATGAACATCTGGGAACATATATCCAGATAATAGAGTTCATAGCATTAACATCACTTCTAGTGATTTCAAGAAGATTGGTGATTAATCTAGGCCTAGTGGATTTATGAATTAGCTACTCATCACATCTAGATACTTAAAAAATTAGATCAAGAGTATTGAATCACTAATTGGATGAAATTTGAGACTAGGGGACAAAATTGCCATAAAGGGTAAAACAATAATTCCACCTTTTGTCATTGGATGGTTATGAGGGTTCACAATATAAGGCTTGCAATTGGACAACTAAAAATTAATATCAAATATTGAATTATTTCTTGTAATTATAGTTAATCCAAGAGTGCAACCATGAATCTATGATGGAGTGATGTCATGGTTAATAAGCTTGAATTATTTTTAATGAGATTAAGAATAATTCTAAGTTTATTGGAGCTTGGAATATCTATGTCCAAATAAATTCTTCACTTAGCTTCGTAGAATTCAACTTGTTTAAGTTGGAATGCATATTTTAATTTGTTTAATTAAATTGTGTACAAAATTGGCAGCTTTGACATGTTTGTCTTAATTTAGACAAGAAAACATGTTCGGTCTTAATTTAGACAAGAAAATATGTTTGCCTTAATTTAAGACAAGAAAATATTTTTTGTCTTAATTTAGTCAAGAAAACATATTTGTCTCAATTTAGACAAGATAAAATATTTTTTTGTCTTAATTACAGACAAGAGTTGTCTTAAATTAAGATAATTTTAGGAGGATTCTTGCAAAATGAATCTAGACATCCATGTTGATAAAAAGAGACTCCATATTTAACTATTACTCTTTTATTTATTATTAAATCTTTTTAAATAAAGATGGATAAGAATAAAATAAGAGTTATTATTTAATAAGGAGTTTTATTTTATCAAGAACTCTAAATGATAATTAAAGAATTAAATTATTTATTCTTTAATTTTTATTTTGATAATTATGGAGCATGTTTGATGCTTCCATAACTCTGAATGGATGATCAAGATTGATTCGAAGGTGTATCATTTTGATTAAACCTTTGAAGCAAGAGTTTAAGAAAAAGAGAAGAGATTGGAAGAAAAGAAAAGAATGTACTTTTTCTTAAAAAAGTTTTAGCCATCTCTTCTCTTCTCCTCCTCCTCGTTTTTTCAAAGAAAAGAGAATAAACTTCGTTGCCATATTGTAGCCTTGCATTCCACACCTTGTCCACTTAAGATTCAAGTTAAAAGTATTCTTGAAGAATAAGTGGTAAACTTATTTGATTGAGAAATCATTCATTGGTGTGGTGTTGTCAGAAAATAAGAATCTAAAACTAAAGGTATGGTTTGCTTACTTAATAGATTCTTATTTTATTTTTTTGATGTGATTATATTACTTGCAATAATAATAATGTGTGTTTTTGCTTGTGTAATTGGATTGCTTGCTTCCTTTGTTAAAGAAAATTTTGAAATTCATACTTTACACAATCACATTAATCCACTAAGATCCTACTGCAATATGATGATGATGGCTAATGAGCCTAATTGTGAATGAATGGATATTAAATGTATGTGAAAAAGCTTGCTTGGGCTTAATAGGCTGTACTCATCTTAGTCCACATGTCACGTGTTGAAACTTAAGCTTAATCTCATGCAGTCGTAAACTTTGAAGTAGAGCTTATGTAAGCCTTAAAACCCACAAAATAGCAAAAACAAAAGAAAGGAAAAAGAGATAGAGCTTTTGAGAAATAGAATGCTTTGTATTTCTTTAAGATGTGTTCCAAATGAGGGGAAAGAGGTATTTATAGACTGATATAGCCTCCTTTGTTAGATAAGATTAGGTTACAAGATAAGAATAATGATAAGAGATTTAATTTGAAGAGATTATTCAAATTAAATCTAAATCGTAATCTTAATTTAATATAATTTGAATCTAAATATACATAATCAAATCTAAAAGTTCAAATTAGATTACAATGTGGTCTAGGCCTATCGTTTGGCCTGTCTAGGCTGCCAAGCCTGCTTTGGCTACTATATATTAGGCTACTTGGCCTGCCTAGCCTACTTGGTTGTTATTTGTTAGGTTGCTTGGCCTGCCTAGCCTGGACTGGACTGAACCCTTAGGTCATGACATCCTCCCTACTCAATCCAACAACACTTTCGTTGTTGAGAGATGCACTATTATGTCACAAGCATCCTCTTGCTTGTTTTTGCCTTGAACAGCCTCGTTTTGTGCATTTGGGCTTCCACAAACCTCTTTGGAATGTACTGTTTCCTTGGGCACTTGTTGTGAACCAATCTTTATTTGCCTAGGTCCTTTGGTCTCACTAGTGCTTGGTTGATCTCAACGATTTTGTACCTATGTCTTAGGCTTCTTGGCCCTCGCTTGTGGCAATCCTGTCACCATTGATCTTGGTTTCTCTCGAATCATATGACATTCCACAATCGTTTGCTACTCCTTTAGGTGTAACACGATGCTGTCTAATCTCATTGTTCTCCTAATCTCCCTTGGCCATGGATGATGGCACTTCTTGCCATTGCATAGGTCTTTCTCTTTTTCCTTGTGTAACACTAGGCTCCCTAGGTGTGACTGTTGATCAGGTCTTTTTACGTGCTGATTGCCACTTTCATTGCTTGGATCTTCCTTGCCATGATGATAACTACAAGCTTTTACATATGAGGCAATCCCTCATCAATTGTGGTTCCTTGCATAAGAAATATTTAAGGGGCTTTCTTTCCTTGCCCTTCCACTTGGTGATTGCCTTGGTTTGATCGCATGGCGATTTTTTGTCAGCATCATCTCCTAACCCACAATCTTTCCCTTCCTTATCGTTGCCCTTTTTCTTGGGCTTAGAAAAGAAAGGCTTACTATTGGGTTTGTGCAAATCCACCAATGATCCTGCCATAGTCATAGCCTTCGTGACGTTCTACACATTTCTCCTTTGGAGTTCTAACTTGGCCCATGGTTTGAGCCTATCCATTAAAGAAAGAGTGCTTCCCTTTCACTAAGATCATTAATTTGTAACAATAATTTAGAGAATTGCTTAACATATTCTCTTATCTCACCTTATTGGGTAAGCCTCCTGAGTTCGCCACGCTCCTTATCATCTATGTACTTAGGGTAGAATTGCTTTCAAAACTCCCTCTTGAACTTCGCTCAAGTGCTAATGGTTGTTTTCCCAAGCTTCTCATCTCACCTACATCTCCACCATAGTAATGAAATGTCCACCAAATACATGGTTGTGGAATTAATCTGTAGAGCAACCTTCGTGATGCTCATGGCCTTGAAGTATTGCTCCAAGATCCTTAGGAATGTGCCTGCCTTCTTGTCTTCTCTTTTACCTTGGAATTCCTTGGGCTTGGGCACCTTCAAAAGAGTCCCCTATTGAACAACTGGTGCCCCAAGTCCTATGGTTGTGTCACAGCCCAATTCCCGGGGCATGATCGGCGCAAGGGCCCAATAGGCATAGCCCACTAGGCTAAAGCAAGCCTCTCTTTCTTTAATATCTAAAACTCTTAATTTCTAATAAATATTCTTTCAAAATTAAACCGTGAGAACCAAGTATATATATATAATGTTCCCAAATTAGGGTTATCATTTGTCAACCCTAAACGACATGGTTAATCAAATCAAACATACAGAGTGCACACTAATCTCATAATTTACATTTAAGTAACTATATACACATGCAAGAGACCTTGACTATCAATGGAGTGACTTTGGGCATGGGTGCCGCTACAGGATGCCATGGCATCTACCAAATGGAGAATACAAATGGACATTTCAATCTAGGTCCCAACTACCTTCAAATATGAAAACATGAAGTTAAAAAGAGTGAGTATAAACCCAATGAGTGAACATAGGAAGGGAACAAGCAAACGATACGGAGAGTTTTTCAAAAAGATGATGCACTCGTTTAAAAACAATGCAAATTTGTATATTATGAACAAAACTCGATGTCGTGCTGTTTTTCAACTCATTTTAAAACATTTAGGAAGTTCAACTTTCAACATTCAATGCAATCACATAATATTTTCTCTAACATTTCTATGGTATGTATTAACATGTATACAACCACCAGTCATCAGCTCATGTGCACTCCCACACCGCACAGCTGGAATCATCACCCACAAGTCATCAACTCATGTGCACTCTCACATTGCACATAGCTGGAATCACCTGTCATCACCGACATGTGCACTCCCACACCGTTCACGCGCGGTTACATTTATCATTCAACATTACATTTCAATGCATGGCACATGTAACAACATGTAACAAGAATCTTTGCATAACAATACATCACATGCCACAAATCAATTGGCAATTTAACATAATATTTCAAATACGTAATTCATCACATTATACGTATCGCATAATATTTGTTTACCTTGGTGAGCTTGGAGTTATAAAGATTAACAAAAACCTAATATTTCCAAGAAAAAGAATTTGAAGAAATTAGGAAATAAAATCTGAAAATATAACCCATTAATTCATAAATCCCAAGAGTTGAAAATATATACCTTTTAGCCTTAAAAATGGAGATTTGAAGTTGAAAATTCAAGTGTTGGTGATGGTGGAGTAGAAATAGAAAATAAACGAAAGAAAGAGAGATTTTTTCTTCTCTCTCCTAGGGTTTAGTTGGGTTGGAAAATGGAGTTAGAAGTTGCAGGTTTGATGCCTAAGAAGTTAGGAGAAGAAAAGAGTAAGGAAAGAAAAGAAATGAAAAGAAAGGAAGGAAAAGAAAATGGAAAAAGCTTGATTTTTATGGTGGAAGATGAAAATGGCGTTGGGAGGAGAAGGAGAAGGAAGATAATGCCTTGGACATGATGGCTGGCCATGGGATAAGTGTCACGACCCGGAACCATCCTTGAGTCCGTGACAATCGCTCGATGTCCCCGATAGGCACTCATCCCCCGAATACCATATCGAGACCTCGCAAGACTTTTGTATCAGTTTCTTATCTCCCCTGTGGTTAATCGTTGCCAAATGTCATATTTTAGAGGCTTTTAAGCCTTTTTCCGATTTAAAACAGTAGAAAAATAAATTTCACTTCACCAAGGGTATTTTGGTCATTTTTTGTCAAAAATTTCAAATTCGACCAAAATGTAGTACTTAAGCGAGAAATGCATATTTTGAAATCGAAATTAAATTTGAATGTCTAAAACGTGATTTAAAATGAAATTATAACCATTTAAATAAAATAAAATTATTCGACAAAATATTCTATTTCTTACAAATTAATATTTATAGAGTATTCTGAAAATGATTTTTAGTAGCGTAAAGTTAAATATATTTATACAAACTATAATACGAGAAACCAAAGTATGAAATTTAATTTACAGTGCTACGTGGGCCCACAAATGAACAAAAGTAGTAAAGACAGTAAACCTACAGTTTTTGAAGTAGTATGGCCAACTATAGTTCTCGACGATGTTTGCTATCTACAGGCTAACCCGGCCTAAAATGATGGGAAAAAAAAAAGGGTGAGATTATAAAATCTCAGTGAGTAAACAAACACCATCTAAATAATCTAAAGGCGAGTAAAGGGAGACAATTAAAAATAATTCATTTCAGCAAATTTTTCACAACACGAATATTCATTTCAACCAAATAATCAATATGGCTCGTGAATTTCTCAAAACTTGGCTCATGCCAAATCCTGTACTCGGAGACACCTGGACCAGGGGTATCCAACCGAGTCCGCCAAGGCTGTGAAAAATTTTATATAATCATAAAACTTGTTTTTATTTTAAAAAAAAACAGCCGTTCCTTGGCGTTGACTGAGTCTCACTTCACGTGGTGGTTAACGTGAAGTGCACTCAAAAAGCCCACCTCAGGAGATACCCTACGCGCCTCTACGACCGAGGTGAGAATATAAAGGAGTTTACCGTGCCCCTCTAATAGGCTGGTCCACGGAACCCCCCACCATTGTAGTAGCTAATCTTTAATCCACCAATTGATCAAATCTCAATGGCATAGCATGGCAATTACATTACTAACCAATTTATCAAGGCAAAACAGACAGTTCATATTTTTCAACACAAGTATAAATTCAGCCAATCATGCCAATTTATCACAAGCCATTTAATTCAAATCATAATTTACAATAAATCACATGGTCTCCAATTACTCAAATTTTCAAATCCAACATTCTATTTTCAAATCAATTTATAAAAAATTCAATTTATTTTATAATTCCATTTATTTTATAAATTCATATTTTTCTCATAAAACAAGAAATTCATCATTTAAAATAATTTTCACAAATCACAAAATTGAATAAAAACTACTCTAGATAATTCAGACGATAATAGGTTTACTCACAGGTTTCAAAAGTTCAGATTTCGGGTGTACTCAGCTTAGTGATCCCCAGGCGTAATTTCCTTGCCTTTGTCGAAGGGCACACCACCTTGACACAGTATAAAATCAAGGAATTTACTACGTTGCCCTTAAATTGAAATAACTAATTTAGATCACTAATGCATGGTATGAAATGCAAAAGGTCTAAATTTTGCCTAAACACCGTATTGACCTATTTCGGTCTTTTACCCGATAAATTGAAATACGCATCCAATTTAGCTCCAATTGATCCCATTTCTTTTTCTAATGCTTCAAATCACCAATGTCCAGCCAAATAACCCAAAAATCAGCGAAGTCACATTCATATTCCTTCTTGGAAAAATTTGGCCAAAATGGTGCATCATTGTCACAATTTTTCCTACTTGATTTTCTTTCCATAATTCATTAATTTCCATATCAAAAACCATGATTTCATAATCAAATAACCTAAAATAACATCACATTCTTCCTCACCATTGACTTGAAAATTCAGCTAAGGCTAGGTAATGGGAAAAATGAATGTTTTTCTACATATTTTGTTTACTAACATGCTAAACTAACACTAAACACTAACATATATCAAAATCAAATCAATCCAACAATTTTCTCTCTCTAGACCCATATGACCAGCCATGAAATCACCATGAAAACATGCAATTTAATCATGGAAAATAAGGAGAAATGCTTGGGAATAAGAAAACTCAATCTTAATAGAAAAAATATTACCTTTTTCACTTAATTTCCTTGAAAATTCATAATTTTTTCTTTGATTTTCTCTCTCTAGGGTTTGGTTTTTATTTTCTCTCTCTTTTTGCTGGTTTGGCCAACCATGGGGTGGAAGATGGGCTGGTTTTTGTGCCTTTTAAAAAGGAAATATAATAAATTAATAAAGGCATGACACGTGGCATCATGTCATTGGCCTGTTTTTTTAAAATTTTGACTTTTCATTTTAGTTTTCCACCACACCTTTATTCCATCTTTATCCATTCCCACCATAATTAAATTCCACAAATTTGACAAGTGTTGGTGGTGCAAAATTACCATTTTACCCCCAATATGGCAAAATTACCGTTTTGCCCCTATACTCTAGAAATATCGAGAATTGAAAATTTCTCACTCATCAAACTCCAATTATGTTCTAAATAATCTAAATAATTAATCTCGATCAATTGTTATCAATTTTTTTTAAAAAAAATTTTGGTTTTGTCCTTAAATGACAAAATGATCGTTTTGTCACTAATCGGTCAATTCTCCTGATTGACTCCAAATTGGACCTTGAACTCCGAATCACTGTTTTGAGAAACTCTAGACTGTGAAATTTGAAATTTTATCTTAAAATTCTTATTTTAATTAGTTCGAGGTATAAATCAACTTAGTTGTACTTTTAAGTACAATATCGACTTTTACCTATTTTACTGAGATATTCTAGTACACAGGCATGATGTCAACTATATGTATGACCTAACAGATAATTTAAGGCTGGGCTTGACAATAAGGATGAAGGGTCAAAGCTTCATTGGGAAGCTTTGACCAAACTAATAAAAAATTACCATTTTGCTCTCCAAGGTTTTCACCCTTTTTAATTAAGTCTTCCCACAATCTTTTAATTTCAATTTCTTCCTATTTTTCTTCCTTAACACTTGTACCAATAAAATATCAAGTTTATAGTTCAATGCTATATCACCATAATATTTAAATATTTACTTACCCGTGTTAACATTATTTAATAAAGACACATGGGCCCCATTAACGTCATTTGTTTTCAAAATTTCCTCGTTCTTCTTCTCCCCCACTTAGATTGACCATATACTCCTTCTTCATGGAAAATTTTGACACTGAATAAAATGTTAATATTTTAATATTATTTTATTAATGTAGACACTAAAAAATAATAAAATATATAAAATATATAAATAATTAAAAAAAAATGAAATGAATGATGAGTTCTGGCAGGGTAGTGGAGTGTGCCCCCTACCAGTACCCAGACACCTCCCTCACCCTACCTGATGCGAAAAATTCGCGTCTAGCAAGGTTGTGGAGCGTGCCCCCTCAAGAGCCCAGGAACCGGGTACAAAGGGGAGGGGGCACTGTAGCATTCGAGGGATCCTGGAAGCCAAAAATTTGAATCGAAAAAGCTTTAGAAAACCCCGAAGCAACCTGCAAAATCAAAAAATACCCTAGATCCTCTAGCAATCGAGAACAACCACAAAAAAAAAGAAAAAGAAACAAAAAATGTCGCCGGTTGTGGGTTAAGGAGTTGGGGTTTGTGCCGCCGGTGGAAAGCTTTTTTAGAGAGCAAGAGCCTTGGATTGCTGCCGGCCGGTCATAGTGAGTCACGCCAGGAGAGAGCTGTTGGGGGGTACGACGCCGGCGACCTCAGAGTGAACAAAGAGAGGAAGCCTGACCGTCGCGCCACCAAATCCGACATAGGGAAGAGAGCGGAGGCAATCGATCTGTGCCAAGGGGGTTGGCTATCGGTCAGAGGAGAGAAAGAGAGGGTTAGCCGGCGGCATAGCTGGCTTTGGATGTTCATTGGTCAGAAGGGAAGCCGGTGAAAGAGTAGAGAGAAGGGAGAGAGCAGGCGGGTAGAGAGATAAAGTAAAAAGGGAAAATGAAAGGGGAGAAAAGAAAAGGAGTTTAAATAGTTAGGGCTGAAGCACCAAACGGCGTCGTTTTGGGTAGCAAGAGGCTGTTGGGCAGGAGGCTAACACGGTGCGTTTTGGGGAGTAGGATCCGCGGGCTTCTAGTAGTGGGTTGGCCATTTGGGTCGCTTTTAGCTCACCAAGGTAAATCCCTAACCCTTTTGTGGATTTGTTTTTTGGCCCATTTAGTATGATTTCCATAATAAAGAATATTAGGTTGAATTAATCCTAAATTATTATAGAATAAAATTTTAATTTTTTTTCTTTCTTTATGATATTTTAAGACTTAGGAGATTAATGCAAATGGAAGAATATAGAAACAATGAAGCATAAAAATAAAATAATAATAATAATATAAAATATTTTTAGAGAATGTTTAGTTATACAAATAATTAAAGCTTAGGAAAATATTTACTACAAATAAATAAAATAATAATAATAAGAATAAATAAAATAAAAAATACAAAAATACCATGATATTAACCACCAACATAATAAACCGATGATGGGATGATCGGTCGGGACGTGAGAAGTCGCAATCTCGAGCCCATATTCCCTAGGTTTGGAATCCGAATCAAGGCTCCACCAGTACGATGGGAGGGCTTCGATTTCAAGGTCTCGAAATTTTTATAAATAAAATTAACTATACAAAAATCATTTTAAAAAATAATAAATAAATAATAATAGATAAAAATAAAAATAATAATGATAGTTCAAATATATATATAATAAATTTGTGAAATGTTAACATCCATGACATTAAATAAATAGACAAATAATAAAAACTATTAATAAGGAAAATCCAAAACAATAAATAATTTAAAAATTAAACATTAAATATCTAATGGTATAAATTATAGATTAATAAAATATTAT
>NC_030854.1:17241639-17253478 GCF_000208745.1 Theobroma cacao | reverse complement strand
AAAAAAATATAAAATTTTTGTTCACTAAAATAACATAGAATTATAAACAATTTGTCTAATTATAAATGAAAAACATAAGAACTTAGAACAAAAAATGTAAAGTATAAAAAAAAGAAATAAGAATAGAAAATATGATAATAAAAAATATAAAAATAATAATTACTTAATAATAACTAAAAAATATAGATAATTGCATTAGCATAGCATATATATATTGCATCATACATATCATTGCATATAAATATTTCTGTTTTCGAGTTTAAGCCCCAATGATGGGATCTTCCGAAGATCTTGCGAAGGCGGGTAATCATCGGAAAGTTCCTTAGGTGAAAAGGTATCCCCTGGTCCCACCAGTATGACGGGAAGACTCGAGAGACATCTTTAATAAAAGGCTTTCGCCCGAATTAGGTTCATTATGCACGAAAACATTATTTTTAAAGAAAAACGTAAGATAACTCCGATAATGGAAATTATTCGTCAAATTTGCGAAGGTGAATTTCTCAGATAATTCCTTACGTGAGAGAATACCCTGAGTCCCACTAGTATGATCGGCGGATTTGGGAAAATATCATTGATAAAAAGTTATTCGTCCGACATTTTTTTATGCCATGCATCTTGCCTCTGATTTGCATTCCATTTTAGGTTGAATAGGAAATAAAAATAAGTGAATAATAACTAAGGAAATATAGCTAATTCAAAAATTAAAGCCTAATAAGATAATCTAAGAATGGTACCGTTCATGGAACGGGCGTCCCGAGGGTGATAATCCTTCCCCGGGCGTAACCGTACTCCCGAGCCGAGATCTAGAAAATCGTAGACCAGTTTAAGATTTTTTTCGGTGGGCTTAAAATTAATTTAAGTTTTCATCGATTAGAATCGAGTTAATGGGTGGCCAATCGCCCATAGTAAAAAAGATTGGTGGCGACTCCTAGTTTAATTTTTTAGTGAGTTTTCACATATGAGTTTGGCGGTCGGGTTCCTGACCCGCACGTTACGATAGATGGTGACTCCACTAGGGAATGCCGAGAGTCGAACCATTAAATAATAATAGGTATCCAAGGCTTTAAATAATTTAATATTTCCTTAGTGTTAATGATTTGTTTTGCATATTTTGTTTAGTGCATTAGTTTATTTCGCATTTATTACTTTATTGCTTTTAATAATTTTGAGGATTTAGGATAGAGGGATGTGAGATTGTTACTCCAAACTCAATGTTTTCCTTCACACACATAGCACATTTTGTATTCATGCAGAAACCCTCCACCCGGGTTATGTCCTTTTAGGAGGGAGTTTAGTAGCTATGCTCTCGTGAGGTGATAACCTCCGCACGGGTTAGTGAAGACTCCTACTCAAATCGAACCTAGTCCGTTTGAAGCCTGTAATGGTTGAGGATCGAGGTGCCTTACTAGTCCGCGTGGACGATAGTGAGGAACGATTTGGGAACCTTAGCTCTGTTTATAAACCTCGCTCAGCATATAGAATACCGAGAGTAGCTTATCCCTAGGTAGGGCCATACCCGTGAGAATATACCCTATAAATAGGTACACATGAAGGAATTTCTTCCACTCCCTCTATTTTAAATTATGCCATGAGATAATAAAGTATCGTGGAGTAGACAATAATACCCATGATATTGCTTATTATTCTCTCATTATTTTTAACACTCCATTCTTTCTTTTTACCATACTAACTTAAGTTTATTTTGCTTGTCATGTGCATGTTACATGTTTATTTGCATGCATCGTAATTGCATATAGGAGAAATATTGGCTACACAATATCCAACCTAAGAGATCCCGGTTACATCCATGGCATCGTCATTGGTAGGTCCCCTCAACATATACAGAAATGACTATGAGATAGAGTTACAGATGGAGCAGATCCAACAAGAAAAAAGAGACTGTTTGACCCAAGGACATATCCCAACTTTACCCGAGAGAGTTCACTTGGACCTTCAGCAGAATGACTTCACAGAGATGGTAGGAATTTGGGAACAGTGGAGACGTGCTCACCTAGACAATTTTCAGAACAAGTATGGACACATTGCATGGCTCCTGTATGTTCCTGTTGATGACCAGATGCTCCGAGCCATTGTCCAATTTTGGGATCCCTCATATCGTTGCTTTGTCTTTAACAAGGTGGACATGACCCCTACCATAGAAGAGTACTCCTCTCTGCTTCGAATAGATCACATGCAGCCTGACAAGATCTATTGGAGGGCCCAGAAGACGGGACACCGACGAAAGTTGGCCAAGTTGTTAGGAATGACTACGGTGGAAGTGGATCAGCATTTGAAGAAGAAAGGAGACACAGAATGCCTTCCGTGGAGTTTCTTGAATGGATATATTAAAAAACACATGGAGGATGAACAAGGTCTCCTAGCTTTTGCGATGGCAATCTACGGCTTAGTGATCTTCCCGAAGGTTCTAGGTCATGTGGAGGTGTCAGTCATAGACTTCTTTGATCAGGTGATGAAAAGCATTAACCCGACCCCATCTATCTTAGCTGAAACCTTCAGATCCTTGAATTTCTGTCGATGCAAAGGCGAGGGACGATTCATCGGATGTGCCCAACTCTTAACTATATGGGTCAAAAGCCATTTCGATTGTAAAGAGAGCAAATTTCGGAAACCTTATTTGTATGTAAGTTGCCCAATCCTTGAGTTCTACGAAAGTGTATGGCCCGACTACAAGAGGAAAGATGAGTGGGTCGCAAATCTCCAGAGGTTAATGAGCGTTGAAGTAAATTGGAGAGCTCCATGGATGTCGCGAATGCAAGTGATGTATAAATGCGGAGACAAGCCGTGG
This sequence comes from Theobroma cacao, assembly GCF_000208745.1. Taxonomy (NCBI): domain Eukaryota; kingdom Viridiplantae; phylum Streptophyta; class Magnoliopsida; order Malvales; family Malvaceae; genus Theobroma; species Theobroma cacao. The sequence continues at coordinate 17,250,672 of NC_030854.1, read as the reverse complement.
GTGCCGCTGATGGGACCATGGGGAGCCGTTAGCTATGCACCGATAATGGTACGGAGATGGTTCGGATCTGAGTAATTCGTCCCCATGACTCACCAGCTCAACCAGTTAGAGTTTACATATGGAGAGTTGGAAACGCTAAAGAAAATTGAGGAAATTGCATAAGATTGAAAGAAAACTTGCCGAGTGGATCAAGGAAGGGTTACTGATGAAGTCACCACAAGGTATCATACTTGGCACGACCAAAGGGTGAAAGATGTCGTATGCCCCCCGAAAAATCCATCAAAACATCCCATAAACCCATAACCTCAAGATGTCCTGCTGGAGAGTGAGTTGACAAGAAAGAGACTTGAAAAGGAGATGATGAATATGAAGCGGAGACATGAGGATGGGCTAGAAGAAGTGAAGAAAGAAACGGCAAGAAAGGTACGAATGGCTTTGGAAGAGCGAGATGAGTGGCAAAGCAAGTTTGAGAAAGTGAGCATGGCAAATTCTTCTCTGATAGCTAGAATGCAAGAACTCTAAAGTGCCAACAATGCTTTGTAGCACGAGGTACGAAGACAAGAACAAACCATCCAAGAGTTGAAAAATGACTGCGACTTGTTGGAAACTACCATGGAGGGCTACAAGGCACAGTACGAAGCAGTAAGGCAAGAATATTTCCAAATGAGGGAAAGAAATGATTCGTGCACACAAAGCCTTCAAAGGAAAGAAGCTGAAATGCAATGGATACTGAGACAGATGAGAGAAGTGGCATTTAGAGCTCGAATGATGGCAGACAAGATCGAAGAACTCAGGCGAGAGATTCTTCCCAAGGATGAATTGAGTGAGCGGTTGATCGATCACCTCAAGATGGTTAGGGACCAATATGACAAAGTCGATTTTTCGTTTTGATAGTTATGGTTTTAGACAATGATGTAATTGGATATTTAAGTTTTATGGATGCGGATTTTCTTATGGTAAATGTTGGATGGCCAATATTTTTCCTATTTTTTCTTTTCAATATATTTCATTTGCATCATAATGCATGATTTAAATAAAAGTAATAAATAATAATGCACTCAACATAAAATTCTAACTTATTCTTTGAATTAATAGAACAAAATTCCAGAAAAACAAATTCTCCACAGATACAATACAAGAGCCCGTTCTAAGATCATGGGGGACGAGCATTCAGAGAGGATGGATAAGATTGAGAAGAAGCAAGAAGAAATCATGGGTCAGTTATAAAAAATTTTAGAGTTAATATCTACAGATAAAGGAAAGAGAGCGGTAGGGAGTTCTGGTACACCAGAAGACGTTCAACAGACAGAAACCAATACAGACCTTGTGTATCCACCAGGATTTACACCACCACCTGCAAGGAATGCATCTATTCCCATGCCATCAATGGGTCAATATCCATTTTTTGGGATGTCAATAGGGCCACCACCGACTTATGCTCAACAAAGGCCAATTGGAGGGGCAAGTCCTTCAGATCCCATCTCTGTACCTGATTTGGATGATCGAAAGGAACAAGAGAAGCTCAAATGTGGATCCGTTGAATCGAAGGATAATCCCGATACCCATCAGAAATTTGACCTTTTTGAGGAAGGACTGCGCATGATAGAAGGAATGGGAATGTATTGTTCTATGGATGCAATTGAGCTTTGTCTGGTTCCAGATGTGGTTATACCCCCAAAATTCAAAGTTCTAGACTTTGAGAAGTATGATGGAACCAAGTGCTCGATCACACTCATCACCATGTATTGTAGAAGGATGGCCGCATATGCTCTTGATACATTGCTTCCAAGATAGCCTTACTGGTGCTGCAGCAAAGTGGTACGTCTAGCTGGACCGCAATCGAATCCACACATGGAAAGACCTTGCTCGGGCATTTGTAGCTCAGTATAAGCATGTTACAGATATGGCTCAAGATCGCCTTTCTTTACAAAACATGGAGAAGAAACCCACTGAAAGCTTCAAAGAATACACTCAAAGATGAAGGAATGTGGCCTCTCAAGTTCAGCCACCATTGACTGAGAAAGAGACCACTGTAATGTTTGTTAATACCTTGCGAGCCCCTTACTATGAACGATTGGTTGGTAGTGCCACAAAGAACTTTGCTGATATGGTGATTTCAGGAGAAATGATAGAAACTGCCATTAAGCAAGGGAAGATAGAAGGAGATGATACGACAAATACGAGGAAAGGGGGAACTTTCAAGAGGAAAGAGAGAGAATCCCAAGCCATCACTTCAGGACAACACCGAGGAGGAATATACAACCCTTATCAGCCATACCCACCATACCCATATTACCTAACTGTGAACAACACTTCACAAAGCCCATACCTATACCCACCCATGCCAAATGCCTTTCCTAACCTGTACCCATATACTCCCATCAAACGGACACCTTACCCCACAAATATTCACCCACCTACTTCTACACCTATTGCAGCTTCAACCACACAACAAACAACACCTTCAAACAACCATACTACCGGTGAATCAAGAGGATGGCGGAACAAGCAAGAGAAAGTGCAGTTTGACCCAATCCCAATCACATATGCTGAACTCTTCACTTAGTTAGTTGCAAACCATCTAGTGGCACCTTTATACATAAAGCCATTAAAACCTCCATTCTCGAGATGGTAAGATACTTTCGCCCATTGTGATTATCATTATGGAATCGAAGGTCACTCGATCAAGAATTGCACGGTATTCAAGCATAAGGTGCAAGGGTTGATCAAGGCAGGAATCCTAAACTTTGAAAAAAAGCTGGAACAGAATGTTAACAACAACCCACTGCCAAATCATGTTGGGGAAGGGGTAAATGCAATCGAAAGGGAGGTGTATGTTAAAAGGAACATTCGGGAAGACGAAACCCCAATGGAGAAAGTATTTGAAGCCTTGGTAAAAGCCAATATGCTCGAGGTTTGGCCGGAATGTCCTAATGTGAATGACTCAGGAGATATCTAAAGACTATGTTGCTTGTATCACAAAGGATGTGTGGGGCATTTAATCCAGGATTGTAGTTTTTTCTGGAAGGAAGTGCAAAGAATGATGGACGAATCAAGGATTGAGTTTTATATGGAAGCTTCAGAGTCAGTAGTAAACATGATATCCAAGGAGTCCACTCACCCAATGAAGATAAAACCTTCAACCATTTTCTATGAACCAAGAGGAGAATTTGTGGGGGACAGAACCCATGCCAAGATGATCATCGAAGTCCCTAAACCCTTCCCCTACAAAGATGACAAAGCTGTCCCATGGAACTACAACTGCAGTGTACAAGTTTCAAAAGCGGAGAAATGGATAGTTGAATCTCAAGATGATGCTGCAAATATAACTGGTGTTGGAGGGATTACTCGCAGCGGACATTGCTATTCACTAGAAGCATTGGAGAATCTCAAGAATGAGAAGGGAAAGGAATAAGAGCAAAGTCCGAGAGAAGAAAAGGTGCAACCTCTAGAATCGACAGATGGCTCAAAAGGACTAGTGACAAAAAAAGAAGCTACCGAGTTCCTCAAGTTCATCAAACATAGTGAGTACAATGTGATCGAGCAATTGAACAGGTTGCCCGCTCGTATTTCACTACTATCTTTGCTCCTCAGCTCGGAACCACATAGGAACTCTTTGATGAGGATTCTGAACCAAGCATATGTGGATCACGATATCTCAGTTGAAAATTTAGACTACATTGTTGGGAACATTTCGGTGGGTAACATAATATCCTTTAGCGATGAAGAAATCCCTTTTGGAGGTAGAGAAAATTACAAAGCCTTGCATATCACTACCAAGTGTAAAGGCTGTACCGTTGCAAAGGTACTGCTTGACAACGGATCGTCCTTAAATGTGATGCCCATGAGGACCTTGGCCCGTTTACCCATCAACATGTCCTACATGCGAAAGAGTCAGATGATCGTGAGAGCCTTCGACGGAACAAGGAGAGAAGTAGTAGAAGACATTGAGATACCGGTAGAAATTGGCTCGTGTACCTTTACCATTGAATTCCAAGTTATGGATATCGCTCATTCATACAATTATTTGTTGGGAAGACCTTGGATCCATATGGCTGGGGCCATACCTTCATCTCTTCATTAGAAGGTCAAGTTCATCGTGGAAGGGAAGATTGTCTGTGTTAACGGGGAAGATGACTTACTCATAAGCAAGCCAGCAGATACTCCTTACATGGAAGCAGCAGAAGAAGTGCCTGAATGTTCTTTTCGATCCTTCGAGTTTGTTAACACCACATATGTTGAAGAAGGAACCACACCGCCTATTCCAAGGCTTTCCAAAACCACCAAGATGGCTGTCAGTCAGATAGTAGGGAAAAGATACTGAGCGGGGGTAAGACTGGGAAGAGAACTACAAGGCATTAAAAGGCCCATACGTGCTACCAAAAATGACGAAAGGTTTGGCTTGGGGTATAAGCCAACTAAGAAGGAAAGAGAAGAAATGATAGTCGAAATAAGAAAAAAAAGGTTGGCTCGTTTTAAAAGGCATGAGTTGGAAATCCAAGGAATGACATATCCTCATCTCTACGAGACATTCCGATGGAGGTTGCATCTTTCTTGAATCACTCACCGTTGGGAGCCGAGAATTAGTGTCAGCTTTAAGGGAAGCCTTTTCTGATTTATCAATATGTGCAACGGAGGAAGGTGAAGAACAGTCAGGAAATGTGGATAGGATTCCTACTACATACCTCGGCCACCGAATCTAAAGTTGAGCAGCTGGACAACCATGAGTTTACCAGTCACTTGTGATTCAATTTCAAAGTAATGCAAACTAAACATCCCTGCTTATGCCCAAAAGCATTAGAATTTTATGTATCGGGCTTTTTATCATTTATCATTCTAATAAATTAACATGCGTAGTGCATTTCTCCTATCTCTTCTCATGATTAACCATTTCCATTCGTGTCATTTCATCCCTTTATTTTAACTGTTTATCTATACAATAGCTCTACATATTTCAATCCCCTTTACCTTCCAGGATTCTAAATAATGAATGCGAAGATGATAATGACAGTGGTTTTGAAGTTGATTTTGAAAAAGGTACAAGTGTCAGTGAACTTGACAATACAGAAAACGTGGAGGATTATGATTTAACTCCAGACTTGTTAAGACTAGTAGAACAGGAAGGGAGACAAATTGTCCCACATCAAGAGACACTTGAAACAATTAATTTGGGAGATGAAGAAAATAAGAAAGAAGTTAGAATTGGTATGACGTTGGTGTCAATGGAAAAAGAAAAACTAATAAAGCTACTTCATGAATATGTAGATGTGTTTGCATGGTCCTATCAAGATATGCCAGGACTTAATACAGACATTGTAGCCCATAAACTGCCTTTGAAACCTGAATGCAAACCGATTAAGCAAAAGTTGAGAAGAATGAAACCTGAAATGTTGTTGAAAATTAAAGAAGAGGTGAAAAAGTAGTTCGATGCAGGATTCTTGGAAGTAGCTAAGTACCCTGAATGGGTTGCAAATATTGTTCTAGTACCTAAGAAAGACGGGAAAGTGAGAATGTGTGTGGATTATCGAGACTTGAATAGAGCTAGCTTAAAAGATAATTTTCCTCTTCCCCACATTGACACCCTTATTGACAATACTGCCCGCTATTTCGTGTTTTCCTTTATGGATGGCTTTTCAGGGTATAACCAAATTAAGATGACACTAGAGGATAGAGAGAAAACTACCTTCATAACTACGTGGGGGACCTTTTGTTATAAGGTAATGCCATTAGGTTTGAAAAATGCCGGGGTAACTTATCAGCGGGATATGGTGACTCTCTTCCATGATATGATGCACAGAGAGGTTGAGGTGTATGTGGATGATATGATTGTAAAAGCTCGCAAAACAGAGGACCATGCGACCAATCTTGAAAAATTATTTAAGAGGTTACGAAAGTTTCAACTCAGATTAAATCCGACAAAGTGCACTTTTGGAGTCACTTCAGGAAAGCTACTGGGTTTCATTGTCAGGGAAAGAGGAATATAAGTTGACCCGGATAAGGTTCAAGCAATCCGTAATTTGCCTCTTCCCAAAACACAAAAAGAAGTTAGAGGATTTTTGGGAAGATTAAATTATATAGCCCGATTCATATCACAGCTCACACTCAAATGTGACCCGATCTTCAAACTCCTTCGTAAACATAATCCTGGGGCATGGAATGAGGAGTGCCAAGTTGCTTTTGACAAGGTTAAAGAATATCTGTTGAGTCCTCCAGTATTGGTACCATCTGTGGTCGGGAGACCCCTCCTCTTATACCTGACGATAAATGAAGGATCCATGGGATGTGTGTTAGGACAGCATGATGAAACTGGTAAGAAAGAAAGGGCAGTTTACTACTTGAGTAAAAAGTTCACTGAATACGAGTCCAAGTATTCCTCGTTGGAAAATATGTGTTGTGCTTTAGCATGGACGACGCATTGACTCAGGCAGTACATGCTATATCATACCACTTGGCTCATTGCGAAGTTAGATCCTATTAAATACGTCTTCGAGAAACCCTCATTATCAGGTAGAGTGGCAAGATGGCAAGTGTTATTGTCTGAATATGATATTGTGTATGTGTCCCAAAAAGCTATCAAAGGAAGTGCAATCGCAGATTTTCTTGCAGAAATGGTGGAAAAGGATTATGAACCAATAGAGTTTGAATTTCCGGATAAGGACTTGATGTCAACATGCCAAACAAGTGGGGAGAAATTGGAGAAAGAGAATTAGAAGATGTTTTTCGACAGAGCTTGGAATGCCTTGAGGCATGGCATAGGGGTCGTGTTAGTGCCACCGGAAGGAGATCATTATCCCGTCATAGCTAAACTCAACTTCTATTGCACCAATAATGTGGCTGAATATGAAGCTTGTGTCATGGGTCTTCAGCCAGCAATCGAGAGGAAAATTCACATTTTGGAAGTGTATGGGGACTCTGCTTTGGTTATTTATCAATTGCGGGGAGAATGGGAGACACGTGACTCGAAGTTAGTTCGACATCACAAGTATGTTTTCACCCATTTGCCCCGAAAGGAGAACCAAATGGCCGATGCATTACCACGCTGGCGGCAATGTTCAAAGTTGGTACTAATGTCAAGATTCAACCCATCATGATTAATCTTCGAGAGTGCCCCGTACACTGCTCCAGTGTAGAAGAAGAAATAAATGGAAAATCGGGGTACCATGATATTGTGCATTATCTCAAGTTTCAGCAATACCCGGATCAAAGCTCAAAAAATGATAAGAAAACCATTAGAACGTTGGCAATGAATTTCTTCTTGGATGGGAACATCTTATACAAGAGAAGTAGGGATCAAACGCTTTTGAGATGCGTGGATTCAGCCGAAACTCAGAGAATAGTTGAGGAAGTTCACGAAGGAATTTGTGGAGCACATGCAAGTGGACATAAGTTGGCAAGACAGGTCATGAGAGTAGGGTATTACTGGCTCACGTTGGAAATAGATTGTATAGATTTCGCTCAAAAGTGTCACAAGTGTCAGATATATGCGGACAAAATCCACACCCCTGCTAATTCACTGCATGTATTGACATCACCATGGCCATTCTCAATGTGGGGCATGGATGTGATTGGGTTGATAACCCCGAAGGCATCAAATGGGCATCGGTTTATTCTGGTGGCAATCGACTGCTTCACTAAGTGGGTAGAAGCAGTATCTTATGCCAATGTGACCCAGAAAATGGTATGTAAGTTCATCCAAAAAGAAATAATATGCCGCTATGGTCTCCCAGAAAGGATCATCACGGATAACGCTAGTAACCTCAATGGTTCGATGATGAAAGAGGTTTGTGCCAAGTTCAAGATTAAGCATCACAATTCAATGCCTTATCGCCCAAAGATGAATGGAGCGGTAGAAGCAGCCAACAAGAACATCAAAAGGATAATTGAAAAGATGACAGATATATACAAAGATTGGCATGAGAAGTTACCTTTTGCTTTGCATGCTTATTGCACAACAGTCCGAACTTCCACGGGAGGTACACCGTTCTCTTTGGTGTATGGGATGGAAGTAGTTTTGCCAATTGAAGTAGAAATCCCTTCCCTTTGGGTCCTTAAAGAAGTATAGTTGGAAGAAGCCGAATGGGTTAATGCTCGTTATGAGCAATTGAATCTCATAGAAGAAAAAAGGTTGACGGCACTTTGCCATGGGCAGTTATATCAAAAGAGAATGATGAGGGCATATGGCAAGAAGGCACATCCTCAACAGTTCCGAGAAGGAGAATTAGTATTGAAAAGAATTCTCCTGAACCAGCATGATCCTCGCGGGAAATGGACACTGAATTGGGAAGGACCATTTGTGGTGAAGAAAGCTTTTTCAGGAGGAGCACTAATTTTGGCGGAGATGGACGGAAGGGAGTTTTCCAACCCGGTGAATGCCGATGCTGTCAAGAAATATTTTGCATAAACAAAAAAAAAAGAAAATTTTTAAGTTGAAAACCTGAAAAGACGGCTTGAATCTGGGAGAAGTGTTTAGGGCAAAAACCCGAAAGGGCAGTCTAGACACGAAAGAGGTCCAAGTACTACAAAAGCTTAACACAGAAACGGTAAAGATCATGATTCGAGATGTTCATACAAAAGACAAGGGAGCTGACAAATGTGCCTGTTTCGGGATAAAATTTTGAGACTACTATTAATATCTATCGAAACAGTCATTAAGAAAGAACTGTATCCCTTTTGTATTAATCAATTTTCCCCTGTTCCTTGTCATTATGCTTGATTATAGAAACTCCCATTTTTTCTAATGAAAAGTAGCTTTTCTGCTCCCAACAATGCCATCATTTCCATTCTGCCAAGAGAGCAGATATGAGTACATTGCATTGCATTTGTCATAAAATTGGAATGATACTTAATAAAGAGCATGATAAAATAAGAAATGTTTGCAATATTTTGAAAAAGGATCGTAATTGACAGGGCATGAAATGAAGTCTGGTAATGTAAGAAAAGAAAAGAGAAAAGACTAAGAAAAGAAAGAAAGAAATGGAAATAGCAATAGAATGGAGCACAGTAAAAATGTGAAGAATGATTGGACCATGCATA
>NC_030854.1:17227233-17238788 GCF_000208745.1 Theobroma cacao | reverse complement strand
ATATAAAATTTTTGTTCACTAAAATAACATAGAATTATAAACAATTTGTCTAATTATAAATGAAAAACATAAGAACTTAGAACAAAAAATGTAAAGTATAAAAAAAAAATAAGAATAGAAAATATGATAATAAAAAATATAAAAATAATAATTACTTAATAATAACTAAAAAATATAGATAATTGCATTAGCATAGCATATATATATTGCATCATACATGTCATTGCATATAAATATTTCTGTTTTCGAGTTTCAGCTCCGATGATGGGATCTTCCGAGGATCTTGCGAAGACGGGTATTCATTGGAAAGTTCCTTAGGTGAAAAGGTTTCCCCTGGTCCCACCAGTATGATGGGAGGACTCCAGAGACATCTTTAATAAAAGGCTTTCGCCCGAATTAGGTTCATTATGCACGACAACATTATTTTTAAAGAAAAACGTACGATAACTCCGATAATTGGAATTATTCATAAAATTTGCGAAGGTCAATTTCTGAGATAATTCCCTAGGTGAGAGAATACCCCGAGTCCCACCAGTATGATGGGCGGATTCGAGAAAATATCCTCTATAAAAAGTTATTTATCCAACATTTTTTTACGCCATGCATCTTGCCTCTCATTTACATTCCATTTTAGGTTGAATAGGAGATAAAAATAAGTGAATAATAACTAAGAAAATATAGCTAATTTAAAAATTAAAGCCTAACAGGATAATCTAAGAATGGTACCGTTCATGGAACGGGCGTCTCGAGGGTGCTAATCCTTCCCCGGGCGTAACTATACTTCCGAGCCTAGATCTAAAAAATCATAGACCAGTTTAAGGTTCTTTTTGGTGGGCTTAAAATTAATTTAAGTTTTCATCGATTAGAATCGAGCCAATGGGTGGCCAATCGCACCTAGTAAAAAAGATTGGTGGCGACTCCTAGTTTAATTTTTTAGTGAGTTTTCACATATGAGTCTGGCGGTCGGGTTCCCGGACCCGCACGTTATGACAACTAATAAAATATTATTTTATTCTAAAATTTTTCACGTGTCTCCCTGGCACCCAAAATGTCTTAATGCCCTGATTCACTTTCGAATCACTTTTTATCTTGCTAATTCATCCTCAATAAAAATATTATTGTTCAATTATTTCTTCGCGTGCGAAATATTTTTCTTCAAACTATTCCTTTCACCTTTCATCACTTTTAAACATTCTAATTAACCTCAATTGGTATCCGATAAGCTTTATTAGCCACCATATCAAAGTACAGGGCATTACAGGTTGCCTCTAGTGCTATAAGCTTGTCCCTAAGCCTTTAGACCTTTTGTTGCAACAACTTTAACTAACTTCTCCAATGTTGCACTCAATGGTTTAACATCTCCATCGATTCGTTGAAGGTTGACCACAACTTTCCATGAAGCTCTTCGTGTAACGACCCCTCCTTGGTCGTTATCGGCGTCTGAGATCTTTGGGAGATCCTGTGAAGTCTCGAACAAGCCTTAAAGAAATTTCTCAATAACTCATTGTATATTTCTACTAAACCGTATTCATATTTGAAGCATAAATATTTAAAACATGAATTCAACAATAACCATAGCCATTAAATTTTGACTTTAAGTCATGAGAGCACAATTAAATACATTGAGTTCAAAAATCTCAAATTTCCCGTTTATATCAAAAATAATATTTGTTTACATAGTAAAACCAGAGTATTACAACTCAACCTCTAACAGCGGAGCGACTCAGGATAAAATGCTATGAGATGCCTTTACCTATCTGCAGTGGACCGTACGTGCCAATAATTACACACTAGGCCGATCCCTGTCTACAAAAGGAGAAATAAGAGGGGTGTGAGTCTCACAGACTTAGTGATCATTGGCTCTATGAGCAAAGGATAGATGGGAAACAAGCAATAAGGTTGAGATTTTGAATAATAAAACTTGCAAGAGTAGATAAAAATATTTAATTAAAACGGAGACTTGTGCCTTATATATATATAAGAAAATATTAAGAATCTCTTGTAAGTCGTAATCAACCATAATGTATATCAAATCAAGTAAGTAAACTTTTGTGCAGCTAGAAGGTTAATAATCATTTTCAAACTAATTCAGTAAAATATCATTTTAAACCTCGTGTTCGTAAAAGATTTATACGGTCGAAATTATCTCATGTAATATTCAAATCAAATCAATAAAGTTGGGCAAGCTCCGACGAAACCAAATAGTAACCAGGTTTATACACAGTTCGCAAATTGCCTCGCACGAGAGGATAAAATTCATATAGCAGTAAGACCAGGGGGAGCTGCAGAAAATCGTATAATTTCGTTTTCACCATGCAAGGAATAAGAGTCTGAAAACCCAAAGGGATTTTTGTCTCGAGTAGGAAATCAAATAAAATTCGTGGTCTCGATACCACGTAATAACCTCCGGGAGCCTCTCTCCATCGGATCCCACATGCCATGGCAATCTCACGATGTTGGCCGACATCGGAGAATCAAGTAGTCGCAACCGCGTAATCATTTGGTGGCCTAGCCACGCATACATATATCACAGGCCGTGGTCCCCACCACGCCTAACCGTCTGTCGGTGACCCAAAGATTCTCTAGCTAGAGCTCACTTGTGCACGAGGGTCACACTTAACCGAAGTGACAACCGGCTTACTCTCGAATCTCTCGATTTATAAAACTATTTTAAAAATTACTTTATGTCCTTGAAATCTCTTTTCAAATTATTTCCAAAGCATTCGACATAAGGTATGATAAAATCTATCATTTTCTCAAAATATATTTATGCATGAATTTCGAAACAATAATCCGCATGGTGTGTAAGCAATATAACCATGAATGCACGCTGCACAAATATAAGGCATAGATTTTGAGGCAAAATAGTGTGAAGGGCTTGTTTCCCATTTTTCAAAATGCTTTACATATAATATATTCATATATATATTCAAAATGATTTCTAAACGTAATTTGCAACCATAATTTCCTAAGATTGCTACCAGCACATGCTATCCACAATTTTTGCGTTTAAAATAACTCATACGTATAGGTATATAGTTACGAAAATTTTAAAATTGACACTCCCTACTCACCTTACAATAGCAGGATATTACATCGCTATTGATTCTTACGTGTCTATAATTATTCCTACTTGCCGATCACATCTCACTTTGTTCGGCACGCCATCAAGATAAGCTTTCCAATTTGTGCTGGGTGGCCGAAGTCTCTACCTTTCTTCTCTTTCCCTTTCTCTTCCACCTCGTTTCAGTCGACCTTCTCATGAACCAGTACCCATGGACAACACAAGCTCTCTCTCTCCCTCACATCACCGGTGGCTTAAAGCCCCCTCTTTACTTCCACCGTTGGTTAGCTCTAGATCAGCCCAAAGAACTCCAATTTTTCTCTCTTTTTATTCAGCAATTTTGTCACCAAAACTAAGCTCTCTCTTTTTTTCCTTCCTCCAAATTCCAGTAGTCAACACCCTTATTTTCCCCTCTCAAAATTAGCTGCACAACTTTTTCTTTCCTCTCTAAAAAATCAGCTTCTTTTTCCCTTTTATTTTTGCTCTATAAATGGCTTCCTCCTTTCCCTCTTTCACTGCCGGTCACCTTTTTTTCCTTCTTCTTATTTCTTTTCTTCTTCTTCTTCTTTGGCCGACCACTCTCCAGAATTTTCCTTCCTTTATCTCTCTTTTTTTCATCTCTTTTATTTCTCTTTCCTTTCCTTCTTTTTCTTATCCTTTTACCGACCCCATCATCATCATCATTTCTTCTCTTTCTTTTTCCTTCACTCCATGTGGCCGGCCCCTACTAACTCAATTCATCACTTAAAAAAAATATTTTCTTAACTTATTTATTTGCCACATGGGCGGCTACCCATTCCACCTTTGTTTCATTTATTTTATTTTAATTTTTTTCCTTTCTTTTTCTCCCATGTGGTCAAAGTAAAGTTAAAAAGCCATGCTTAATTTTCCACCTATCCCACCCTTTCATTATTCATTTCATTTTATTTATTTATTCATTTATTGTTATTATTATTAGTAATATTTTAATATTATTTTATTTCAAAATTTTTTACTTGTCTTCTTTTGTCCCAAAACGTATTATTATATCCCACTTCACTTCCAAATCACCTTTTAAGGCGTTAATTCATCCTTGATGAAGATATTATTATTTAATTATTATTTTCATGTGTGCGAAATATTTTACTTTAGAGCATTCCTTTACTCCTTTATCACTCTTTAGCACATAATCTAGCACCAATTATTCCTTCGTCTTACCGGGACTGTTATGTTAACTACTATATGGGGTTACGGGGTGTTGCACTTCTTCTCTGGACCTCAACTCCTCCATGTTGGCCTTAAACTCCTTGAGCTTATCCCTTGTTTCTCCCACAACCACCTCTATTTTGGCTACTCGATTTTCGAGACTGGACATCATGTCACTCGACTTACCTTGCTTAGCTGCACCTCTATTTTTCTTAACCTCCTAGATTAGTGTGGGTTGGTCCTCCATCAATTGTTGGGATTCGACTTCATGCTTAAACATGAAAATAATCAAGAAATTAAAAATATATTGCAGCAGAATAATAAACTAGCATTTAATCCGAGAAACAGCCAAATTCTACAGGATTAATGTTTATGTTTTTCATTTAATGTTCAAATTAATTATGAACATTCATATGTTTAAAAGTTACATACCTTACTCTAAATATTGTAATCAAGCGTCAATTAAATAAAAAACACTTGTGATGAAACAAGAAACCCCGAAAAGGGAATAAGATGGTTTAAAATCCTACAACCAAGATCTTTGCTTCTTTACCGTTAGGATTTGTCAAATCTTCAGCCACTCAAGTGTTTGGCCTCTAACAGAATTCCACAAAGTGACCGAATAAGACCTTCTCAAAGGTAGGATTGTACTTATGCTAGCAAGTTTTGTTTCTAAAACAAAAAGATAAAAAATTCTTACCGAATCTTATTTTTGTCAAACAAAGAAAACTATTATTCTTTTCTTATTTTATGAAACAATTTAGAAGTGGCTGAAGGCTTGGAGTTTTAGTTTGCTAACATAACATATTTATATAGCCAAACTAAGTTGTAGCCCTAGATACAACAATTGCGTTTTAATTCAATTAAGTCCTTGTGAATGTAATCAATTTTCCACTTTATTTTGGACTATTCCAATTAAGTCTAACTTAATTGAGTATCCTTATTTAGTCTCAATCATGTCACTTAATGTGTGTGACCTACTAGGCTTCTAACATGTTGGCAATAAATATAAACCCTAATCAAATATCAATTTGATAATTTATTTATATTTATAGATCATGAGTGGCATTCAACAATACATCATGACCACCTAAATGTTAAAAGGTTAATTAAAGAATTTGACAAAACCCTTTAATGATAAGCCTCTCAGTGCAATACGGTCATTTCATCAAATATCCCAGATATGTCATAAAGCAAGGCTCAGTGTCTACTTATAACATTTTATATTAGTTCTCATAATTCATGACTAACCTTATGAATTTAGGTAACTAACTGTTCTAAAATTCATCATGCTTTGGCCAAAGACTTTATACAAGTTAACCAAGAATTGAGAACAAATGAGATACATCCCCTCATATCTCTTGGGATGATGAATCCTCTCTTGATTACTCATTGACCTTCACATGCTTCATGACATACCTAAAAACTTTCTGTTTAGGCATCTGGTCACCTTCAGACCAGCAGGGGTGAAATCAAAGTACGTCATTCCCCATACAAGATGACTTGGTGTCTTAAGTCCAAGGACTAGTTGCTTGACTATCACATGAGAACATATTCCATAGACACTTGAGTGAAATACCAAATGGAGTTCTTATTGCGGGTCATGTTCAGTGAACTTGTTCTTTAACCAGCACCTACATGTTATCCTCAAGTATCCCATATACTTCAATCTCTGAGATTGATTGCTTACTTTCCAAGTAAGGAGACTTAACATGTACTAGTCTTTAAGCATTGTCAATGCCTTATCTTGACAATACAATGATCAAGAATAATTTTAGGAACATGGCTTTGATGCGCAGTGATCTTATAATTGTAACAACTTTACAATTCTCTTGCAAAGCCTTTATGTTCCATGAGCTTCATCCAATTAGTACTTAAGAACTCCTTATTATTGTACTAACATGAAGGAAAACCTCTATCACATATAGTTATGCAATTAAGAATGCATTAAATGGCAATCTATATTCCTTGACCAATCCAATTGGCTCAAGGGAATATATCAACAATCTCCCACTTGCACTTGAGTCAATTGCTAGCAAATCCAATATCAAACTTTTTCGCTTAACGATTGTGTCTCTACTAGGACAACTCAAATTGCAATATTTGAGAATGTGTTAATTTATATGTTTGACAATCTTCATTGTCATAATCGAAATGTTAATTTAGATCATAACGAGACCTTGATTCTATTGTTATGGCTCTTATTGTTACTTTAAAAACTCAAAATCATTTATTAGTTTATTAAACCAATGATCTAAATATCTCTTTTTTTGTAGCCTAAACTAAAGGTTTGTATTTGAATATAGATATAATCATGCATTTATCTCTTATTTTGGAACCATTCCAATATAACTGTTCAATCATGACTTTATGTCACTTTTAACATTAAGGATTCTCTCTATCTTAAACTCCTTTAACATGTCATCTTAAATTCTTTTGTTGAGTCCCCTTTTAGGCTCTAACTCTTTAGTCCCATCTTGTTTTTCTTAGACTAGTAAATGTATCTTATACACTTTTAATGAGTAACTTAGCTTATTCCCACTAATCTTATGATGTGAACAAAATATGTTTATATTATTCAATGTATTCAACTATTTTGAATTTATTACATTGAATAAAGATTATTATCCAATCATTCATGTTGGATTATTTAGTAAACTCATCTTATATGAGTAGTGCATCAATATGCATCCTACTAATGGTTTGTGTTTAAGGGATGAATTATGCATCTTTATGCATCTCATTAAATCAATCTTTGTTCATAGATCTTATCTATTGGATTTTATAATTTCATGACCTTTGACCTTTAAAGTGTCATTAACTCCCACTGTTTCTATCATGTATAGAAATCTTACCAAGTAAACTTATTTACTTTCCTCTGGGCGTTATGTCCATAGCTTTTATGCATACTTACATGTCATTAGTCATTCATCATTGGTTATGGGATGAAATCCTCTCAAAGGTTAGTTTATGCAATTAATTGGGTTTAGAATGCTTTGTGATTCATCTCTTATGAATTCAATATGATAATCAATTGTTATTTAGTTCTAAGCAATCTTAATTTAGATATAAGATTTTAATAAGAATGCTCCTTGATTAAATATGTTCATAATCCTATTTGAATTCATTGAGTTAGGACTCAATTTTATCTAAGTCATCTTATTAATTTCCTTTTTGAGTCATAATCAAAAGAAAAATAATCTCACAATGATCTTATCATTCTGACTTAGTATTGATTATTATATACGCAAGGTTATACTTAAAGATAAATAATTTAGAACAATTCCAAAATAAAATTAGATGTTATGTAAATATATAAATATATATAAGCTAAGCATTTCATGCTAGCAAAATATAAATCTATGTTTCCTAGACATAAAATAAAATATTCAGCCATAGGCCCAAAACCAAAACATCTCATCTTGACAATCATGCCATGAAAACATTCAATGTTTTAAAATTATTTATTGCTCTACAATCTAATCTAGGTCAACATGCTTGTTCACCATGAACTAAGGTTGTCCCTTTCATTATCTTATTTTTCACTGCTCCTTGTCATTAGTTCTTTCAATATGTCATACATATTAAAACCATTAATAAAGAGTAAGGCATCATATACCAAGTATTGAGAAATAAATCATCATGTGATTTATATTTAAAGTGGAAGCTTCCTTTCGTTTGTTCCCTTTAATGGATTGAAGAAAATCCTTGCAATTGCACCTTCTATGCCCTAGTTTGTCACAGAAATGGCATTTTTCATTGTCCTTGTTTTTCTTCACTCCTCCAATAGGCTCCATACCTTTCAAAGTTGATGCATTTTCACCCTTATCTTTCTTAGAAAATTTTCTTTTCTTATTTTTATATTTCTTGGAAGAGACAAGATGAATTGAAGGTTTCTCCTTCGCAATGGTGTTCTCAGCTTGTGTGAGCATATTCAATAAGCTCGAAAGGATTACTTCAATCTTGTTCATGTTGAAGTTTAACATAAACTGTGAATAGCTTTCTAGTATCGAGTAAAGTACAAAGTCTATGCTTAAATCATGATCCATAACCCAACCCAACAGCTTAAGTCGAGTGATATATTGTGAGACCTTGACCTTTATAGACTCGTAAAGGGAAGTATACGCGATATCCCTGATCAGGGGTAATTTCGTCATTTTCATACCAAACCCATAAAAGTAAGTTTTAAACAATATTAAGGCCTAAGTAGGGCTAAGGCATAAATGAATGATGAAAATATGGGTAAAATGACAAGGAAACAAAAATTTTGATGATTTTCACAATAGGGGCAAAATGGTCATTTTTCACCTCAAGTTAGAATTTTTAAGTTTTCATGAACCGGAGCATTTCTAGACCATTATGGACCTTGTCCCAGTGTCAAAAGAGCAAAAAGATTGCATAAAAGATTGGAGGAGAATAAGTTAATTTGTGGAAGGGCATTTTGGTAATTTAATTGGAGTGGATAAGCTTGGGCTATAAATATCTCTTTCTTTCAGCAGCTTCTTGAATTTCCAGCAACTTCTTCTTCTTCTCCTTTTCCTATCTCACGTTGCTTCCATCCTCGATGGAAGCTTGATATGAAGCTTGCAAAATTTTCTCTTTCTAGCTCTAATTTTCATACCTTTGCGTCCTTTTGACTAGAACCTTGTATTTTTTCACTCTTTCACTTCAAAACCCTTGATAAATCTTATTTCCATACTTTTTCTCGTTAGTTGGGCATTCTAGAGAGAGAATGAGAGAATTACCCCATTTGTTTGAAAGTATTGGAAGAGAATTCAACTACAAAGAAACCCTAAGGTGAGTGATGAACTAAGCTTTTTTTTTTTAGCTGTGGATAATGGCTAGTAATTGGGATTATGAGCTGTTTTATTGTTGAGGATGTTCATTCATTTATAGTGATTAAGAAAGTTAACATAGATAACCATTTAAAGTGGCAATTGAAAGCTTGCTAAGGGATAACTTTTAGGGTTTATAAGTATGAATTGACATTATGTAATGTTAATTTGATGGTAGGTTCTAACGAAGCCCTAACACCCCAATTGGATCATTAGGGGAATTAGAGTCAGCTAAAGACTCAACAATATACCGGTGAGTGGACTTGCATTTCAAACTTGTTTTGGGGAATGTGAATGATTTTATCCAACTTGTCTTTGAAAATGTACCTTGAGAACAAGCCTTTGGTGAAGTGATTTTATATTGTGAAAATGTGCTATACAATGGGCTATGTGTTATCAAAATATGATAGTATGCATGATATGCATTGGGTGCTTCTTTGTATGTTGATGTGGACCCGGCTATGTGCTAGTAAGAGTGCACATAAGCCGTTGCTGACCCGGCTATGTGCGAGTGGGAGTGCACATAAGCCGTTGCTGACCAGGCTATGTGCGAGTGGGAGTGCGCATAAGCTGTTGCATATGAGATGATGATGATGGGAGGGTGGTATATGATGATTGATATCTATATATATATATATACATATATGGTATATGGTTGTAAATGCAAAAAATGTGAGCATTTGATTTGTTGAAATTTGGGAATTTGCAGGTGTTACATGTTGCTTTTGTTATTTAGCAGGATGGCTTTGTTTTAAGGGAAAAAGGAAACTTTTTCCTTGATGTTCTGATTCTCACTGCAGCGAGAAACTCTCGGGTTTTTGGAGGGTGGCTGGCCGAAAACTCGCTGCAGCGAGAAATTACTGTAGCATTATCGCTGCAGCGAGAAAGTTTCTGTCTTGGGGCAAAAATTTCACTGTAGCGAGATTCATTCTCCCCGCAGTGAAAAACTTTGTGTTTTGTCTCACATTTTGATCAATTGTTACCTTGTTTTTCTCTTCTTTGCTACCATATTTGCGCATGGATTTCCAACATTAAGGAATAAATGAATTAAGCTTAATATAAAAGGTTTGGTGAGAAACCCTCGGTTAGTTGATAATTTAAATCAAGTGTCGCTGTAGCAAAAAGTCATTCTTGCTGTAGCATAGCTGCAACGAGAATGCTATTTTGCTGCAGCGAGGACCCGTCGTTTATTAACTTGATTCGCATGAATGCTATTAAAGTTTTCACTTTTCAAATCCTTTGTTGAGCATGGACTCTTTCCAATAAGTGATTTTACTCATGTAGGGTTTACATGAGGGGTTTAATAAGAACTCAAATAAATTGCATTGTTTTGAAAAATGGATGCATTATGATTTCGTTAAACATTCCTTAGGGTATGCTTGTTCCCTTTCTTGTTCACTCACTGGGTTTATACTCACCGTTTTCAACTTCATGTTTTCAGATCACAAGGCAGCCGGTAACTAGGACGAGGTGTCCTCGTAGAGTTGTATCCATCTTTTGGTAGGTGTCTCGGCATTCAGTAGCTGTACATTCATCTGAGTCCCTCTACTGGAAGTCAAGTATTCTTTTGTTATGTATAGACAAACCTAATGTAAATTATTAAGATAGATATTATAGACGATGTATATACACTTGTTTGGTATGCCAGTATGAGGTGGCAATGTTCAATATTATTTTGATCCTAAGTGTGATACCCCAACCTCTATAGGCTTGTAGCTAAGTATAGATGTAATAATATGAGCTAGGGGTAGTTTCGTCATTTTCTTTAATAAGCTTCCAGAAGAAAGTTTTATGATATTTTAAGGCCTAAATAGGCATAAGACAGTATAAATGATGTGTGCTGATGAAAACACGAAGAAAACTAGAAGTTTCAATAATTTTCAGAATAAGGGCAAAATGGTCATTTTTCACCTCGGGTTAAAATTTTATGTTTTTATGAACCTGAGTATGTTTAGACCATTATGGATCTTGTCCTAGTGTTAAAAGAGCAAAAAGATTGCATAAAAGATTGGAGGAGAATAAGTTAATTGGTGGAAGAGCATTTTCGTAATTTTATGGGAATGGATAAGTTGGCCTATAAATATTTGGAAATTTCCAGAACCTTCTTGAATTTCTAGCAGCTGGTCTTCTTTTTCTTCTTCTCCTCTCTCATGTTTCTTCAAACTCCATGGAAGCTTCATTTTCAAACTTCCACAACTTTCTCTCTCTAGCTCTAATTTTCATGCTTTTGGTGCACCTTTCCATAAACCCTTGTGCTATTTCATCTTCTCACTTCAAAAACCTTGAAATATCTTGTTTTCATACTTTCTCTCACTAGTTGGGCATTCTAGAGAGAGAAAAAAGGAATCACTCCATTGATTTAGAAGCTATTGGAAGAGAATCCAACTACAAAGGAACCCTAGGGTGAGTGACGCACCAAGTTTGATTTTTAGCTGTAGAAAATGGCTAGCAATTGTGATTTATGAGCTGTT
>NC_030854.1:17216757-17223311 GCF_000208745.1 Theobroma cacao | reverse complement strand
ACATGACTGGTATAGTGCATGTATATTATTATCGATAATGCCATTGTGTTTTGGCTATGTTCACACCCGAGAAAAGGTGTGTGTGTATGCATGATATGATAAATTTGTTAAGCAAAGGTAAATGGATAGGCTTGCTTGGGCTTAGTGAGCTATGCTCATTGAGCTCATGTGCCGGTCATTGCCCGGGAAATTGGGTCGTGACAGAACCTAATGTACATTATTAGAATACGTGTTGTAGACAATGTATGTATATAATAAAATGAGAAATGCCAATACGAGTTGGCAACATCTATTACTATTTTGATTTTAAGTTTTTCTTTTTAAAATGACTTAGCAGTTTATGATGGAATGATGAACACGTCGGACTATTAGGCTTGCTTGGGCTTAGTGGACTACGTCCATTGGGCCCATGCGCCGGTCATGGCCCAAAATTTGGATCCTGACAAAGTTGGTATCAGAGCATTAGGTTTGTCTAGGTCCTAGAATTTCCTTTTGTTGGTCCAGCGGAGAGTCGGGTCTTTATGTGGGAAGTTTGGTTGTAAAGTGTGAACCGCAGCACATTTTACAACCAAATGACCGCATAGATTCCCTATCTTAGAAACCACCTTTTGCCTTAAGTATGATTATAAATGCATTTAATAATAGGTGTTTGCTCTTGTCTAGGTACGAATGCTACCTAAGACACGAGCCGCCTCAAGACGAATGGGGGAGCAAGATGCTCCTATTGAGATGGTAGGTAAGCCACGGGCATCCACCCGGAGAGGCCGAGGTAGACGTGGCAGGGCCACTAGACTGGTGAGGGTAGATACGTCTGTGAGTAGGCGAAAAGAGGGACAGTCCTCAGGTGATGTAGATAGGCACCCAGCTGGGGGTATTACTATCGAGGATTTAGCGACAGGCCTACAGGGAGTCAACCGGGTTGTAGAGATGATGGCGACCCGTATGGAGGATATACAAAGAGTAGTAGAGGGGAGACCTATAGTACAGGAATCTCCTAGCTCCCAAGGACAGGCCGATCGCTAATATCGTGAGGTTGAGAGGGGTCACTTAGAGATTTCTCTCCCCGATTTCCTAAAGCTTAAGCCTCCATCATTTTCATGGTCTGATGCATTAGATAAACCCTAGGTTTTCTTGGATAAGATGGAGAAAATATGTAAAGCCTTGGGATGCTCCAGTGTTCGGTCAGTTGAGTTAGCCGCCTTCCGATTAGGGGATGTGGCGTAGGAATGGTATAGCTCCTTGTGTAGAGGCAGACCGACGGATGCAGCACCATTGGCTTGGAGTGAGTTTAGTGTAGCCTTCTTGGATCGGTTCCTACCACTCAGTGTACGTAATGCCAGAGCTAGACAGTTTCAGACTTTGGTACAGACTTCGAGCATGACGGTGTCGGAGTATGACATCAAGTTCACACAGTTGTCTCGGTATGTTCCCTACCTCGTTTCTACTGAGGAGATGAAGATTTAGAGGTTTGTGGATGGGTTAGTAGAGCCACTATTTAGGGCTGTGGCATCTCGAGATTTCACTACCTATTCTGTAGCAGTAGATTGTGCTCAGCGCATTAAGATGAGGACCAGTGAGAGTAAGGCTGCGAGGGATAGAGCAAAGAGGGCCAAGATAAAGGGTTATCAAGGCCGTAGAGATTTCAGTAGTGGTGGTTCGTCTTTTAGCCCTTCAAGGTCCACAGAGAGACTCACAATTACCTCAGCAGGGGAGTGACGCGCCTGGTGCTAATATTAGGATGGGACAGAGAACCTTCAGTTCTTGGAGGTGGCAAGATTCTAGACAGAGTAGTCAAGTCACCCACCCTTGTGATACTTGTGGGATACACCATAGTGGACGATGCTTCCTTACCACAAGAACTTGTTTCGGGTGCGGTCGACCTAGGCATATTAGGAGGGATTGTTCGAGGGCTCAGTAATTACAAGATTCTACTCGTGGTTCCACCCAGCCAGCTTCGTCTGCTCCTTCAGTTGCTGCCTCATCTGGACAGGAGGCTAGTGGATCGAGAGGTAGAGGTGCTGGTACTTCCTCTCAAGGCAGGGCATATGGGTCCGGACATCAGAGTTTTGTTGGTAGAGGCCAGGCGAGGGTGTTTGCTTTAACACAGTAGGAGGCTCAGACTTCCAATGTCGTGGTCTAAGGTATTCTCTCCGTTTGTAATATGAATGCTCGGGTACTATTTGATTCTGGTGCTACCCATTCTTTTATCTCTCCATGTTTTGCATCTCGGTTGGGTAGAGATCGTGTTAGGAGAGAGGAACAATTAATGGTGTTTACTCCTTTAAAGGAGATATTTGTGGTCGAATGGGAATATGAGTCCTGTGTAGTGCGAGTCAAGAACAAGGACACTTTGGTGAATTTGGTGGTGTTAGACACCTTAGACTTTGATGTGATCTTGGGGATGGATTGGTTATCACCCTGTGATGCTAGTGTGGACTGTTATCATAAATTGGTTAGATTTGATTTCCCCGGTGAACCATCATTTAGTATTCAGGGGGATAGGAGTAATGCTCCAACCAATTTGATATCGGTCATTTCTGCCAAAAGATTATTACGACAGGGTTGTATAGGTTACTTGGCGATGGTAAGGGATACTCAGGCAAAGGTTGGAGATATAACTCAAGTGTCAGTGGTGAAGGAGTTCATGGATGTATTTCCTGAGGAGCTACCAGGTTTGCCTCATAAACGAGAGATTGAGTTTTACATAGATTTGATTCCCGACACTAGGCCTATATCCATACCCCCATATAAAATGGCACCGGCAGAGCTTAAAGAGCTTAAGGATCAATTAGAGGATTTGTTGGATAAAGGCTTCATCCGTCCTAGTGTATCCCCGTGGGGAGCACCGGTGTTATTTGTAAAGAAGAAAGATGGGTCACTTAGGCTGTGCATTGATTATCGACAGCATAATAAAGTGACGGTGAAGAATAAGTATCCTCTCCCCAGAATAGATGAATTATTTGATCAACTACAAGGAGCACAATGTTTCTCTAAGATAAATTTACGATCTGGGTACCATCAATTGAGGATCCAAAATGAAGATATACCCAAGAAGGCATTTCGAACAAGATATGGGCACTATGAGTTCTTGGTGATGTCATTTGGGCTCACAAATGCTCCTGCAACCTTTATGGATTTGATGAATTGAGTGTTCAAGCCTTATTTGGATAAGTTCGTGGTGGTGTTTATTGATGACATCTTGATATATTCGAAGAGCCGAGAGGAGCATGAGCAGCATCTTAAGATAGTGCTCCAAATTTTGAGAGAACATCAATTGTATGCCAAGTTCTCCAAGTGTGAGTTTTGGCTGGAAAGTGTTGCATTTTTGGGGCATGTGGTATCTAAGGATGGGGTACAAGTAGATTCAAAGAAAGTTGAAGTAGTGGAAAAATGGCCAAGGCCAACATCAGTTACTGAGATTAGAAGCTTTGTGGGTTTGGCTGGCTATTATCGTCTCTTTGTAAAGGACTTCTCTAAAATAGTCGCCCCTCTGACTAAGTTGACACGTAAGGATACAAAATTTGAGTGGTATGATGCTTGTGAGGATAGCATTGAGAAGCTTAAGGCATGTCTCACTACAGCTCCAGTATAAAGCTTACCTCAAGGCACGGGGGGTTATACGGTATTTTGTGATACATCGCGGGTTGGTTTAGGGTGTGTATTAATGCAACATGGGAAAGTAATTGCGTATGCATCAAGGCAACTTAAAAGGCATGAGCAGAATTACCCTGCACACGATTTGGAAATGGCAGCAAACGTGTTTGCCTTGAAAATTTGGAGACATTATTTGTGTAGTGAGACTTGTGAGATATATACGGACCACAAAAGTTTGAAGTATATATTTCAGCAGAGGGATCTTAACTTACGACAATGTAGATGGATGGAGTTGCTAAAGGATTATGATTGTACTATTCTTTATCATCCCGGTGAGGCCAATGTAGTGGCCGATGTCTTGAGGCGAAAATTAATGGGAAGCTTGGCATATATTTCTACTGATAGGAGATCATTGGTTAGAGAGATCCATAGCTTGGGAGACATAGGTTTGCATTTGAAAGTTGCGGAGACAGATGCATTGCTAGCACATTTTAGAGTAAGGCCTATCTTAATGGACCGAATCAAAGAAGCACAAAGTAAAGATGAGTTTGTGGCTAAGGCCTTAGAGGATCGTCAAGGAAGGAAAGGAAAAATGTTTACCAAAGGCACAAATGGAGTGTTGAGGTATGGAACCAGACTTTATGTGCCTGATGGTGACAGGTTGAGGAGTGAAATATTAGAGGAAGCTCACATGGCAGCTTATGTGGTAGATCCAGGGTCCACAAAGATGTATCAAGATTTGAAAGAGGTGTATTGGTGGGAAGGACTCAAGAGAGATGTAGCTGAGTTTGTCTCCAAGTGCCTGGTTTGTCAGCAAGTTAAGGCCGAGCATCAAAAGCCTGCAGGGCTACTACAACCATTACTAGTACCCGAATGGAAGTGGGAGCATATTTCTATGGACTTTGTAACGAGTTTACCTCGAACCAGTGGGGGATTTGATTCAATTTGGATAGTAGTAGACCGGTTAACAAAGTCAGCTCATTTTCTTTCGGTTAAGACTACTTACAAGGTTGCCCAATATGCTCGAGTTTATGTGGTTGAGATAGTACGACTACATGGTATCCCCATTTTTATAGTATCTGACAGAGGAGCTCAGTTCACTGGTAGGTTTTGGGGAAAGTTGCAGGAAGCATTGGGCACTAAGTTGGATTTCAGCACAGCTTTCCACCCTCAGACTGATAGACAGTCTGAACGGACAATACAGACATTGGAGGATATGTTAAGGGCTTGTGTGATAGACCTTGGGGTAAGGTGGAATCAATATCTACCCTTAGTGGAATTTGCCAACAATAACAGTTTTCAATCTAGCATTCAAATGTCACCATTTGAGGCATTATATGGACGGAGGTGTAGATCACCCATTGGATGGCTAGAGGTGGGAGAAAGGAAACTTTTGGGGCTTGAGTTGGTGCAGGATGCCACTGAGAAAATACGCATGATTCGTCAGAGGATGTTAACAGCACAAAGTAGACAAAAATCATATGCTGATAACTGACAGAGAGACTTGGAGTTCCAAGTAGGAGATCATGTATTTTTGAAAGTTTCGCCAACTAAAGGGGTAATGAGATTCGACAAGAAAGGAAAACTAAGTCCTCGGTATATAGGACCCTTTGAGATCTTAGAAAAGGTTTGAGTAGTGGCATATCGTTTGGCATTACCGCCAGACCTTTCAAATATTCATCCCGTGTTTCATGTGTCCATGCTTAGGAAGTACAACCCGGATCCATCACATGTAATACGATATGAAACCATTTAGTTGCAAGATGATCTAACCTATAAGGAGCAACCGGTAGCTATCCTTGATAGGCAAGTTAAAAAGCTCCGTTCAAAGGAAGTAGCATTAGTGAAAGTGTTGTGGCGGAATCACACTACCGAGGAGGTAACGTGGGAAGCCGATGAGGAGATGCAAACAAAGTATCCCCATCTCTTTGATGCTTAGAGGTACACTACCTTATAGTTGAATTTAAATTCGGGGACCGAATTTCTTTTAGTGGGGGAGAATGTGATACCCTAACCTCTGTAGGCTTGTAGCTAAGTATAGATGTAATAATATGAGCTAAGGGTAGTTTCGTCATTTTCTCTAATAAGCTTCCAGAAGAAAGTTTTATGATATTTAAAGGCCTAAATAGGCATATGACAGTATAAATGATGTGTGCTGATGAAAACACGAAGAAAACTAGAAGTTTCAACAATTTTCATAATAAGGGCAAAATGGTCATTTTTCATCTCGGGTTAAAATTTTATGTTCTTATGAACCCGAGTATGTTTAGACCATTATGGATCTTGTCCCAGTGTTAAAAGAGCAAAAAGATTGCATAAAAGATTGGAGGAGAATAAGTTAATTGGTGGAAGGGCATTTTCGTAATTTTATGTGAATGGATAAGTTGGTGTATAAATATATGGAAATTTCCAACACCTTCTTGAATTTCCAGCAGCTAGTCTTCTTCCTCTTCTTTTCCTCTCTAATGTTTCTTCAAACTCCATGGAAGCTTGATTTTCAAACTTCCACAACTTTCTCTCTCTAGCTCTAATTTTCATGCTTTTGGTGCACCCTTCCATAAACCCTTATGCTATTTCATCTTCTCACTTCAAAAACCTTGAAATATCTTGTTTTCATACTTTCTCTCACTAGTTGGGCATTTTAGAGAGAGAAAAAGAGGGAATCACTTCATTGATTTGGAAGCTATTAGAAGAAAATCCAACTACAAAGGAACCCTAGGGTGAGTGATGCACCAAGTTTGATTTTTAGTTGCAGAAAATGGCTAGCAATTGTGATGTATGAGCTATTTTATTATTTAGTATGTTCATTACTTTTTAGTGATTAAGATAGTGAACATAGATAGCCATTTAAAGTGGCAATTGAAAACTAGCTAAGAGATAGCTTTTAGAGTTCATAGTGTGTAAATTAATCTATTGTTTATGTTAATGTGATCCTAGGTTTTTAAGGAAGCACCATCATT
>NC_030854.1:17208086-17215909 GCF_000208745.1 Theobroma cacao | reverse complement strand
TGTTTTGGTCTCTTATCTTGTCCAATTGCTACCCTATCTTTCACTTCTTTGCTACCATATGGGAGCATGGACTTCCAACATTAAGGATTAAAAGAGTTAAGTTTAAAATGAGGAGGTTTAGTGAGAAACCCTTGGCCAGTTGAGAAACCCTCGTTCGGTTAATAACTAAATTCCAACGTCGCTGCAACAAAAATTCATTCTCGCTGCAACGAACATTCGTTGTCATATTTGACTTGCTTGTGCAATATTAAAGTTTTCATTCTTCAAATGATTCACTATGTATGGGTTCATGATTTTCAAATGATTAATCACTTAAGGGCTCGATAAGGGGCTTTATTAGGAATGAACCAAATTGCATTGTTTCGAAACTAGTGCATCATGATTTTAAATTTTCCTTTTTTGTTGCTTGTTCCCTTCCTTGTTCACTCACTGGGTTTATACTCACCATTTCAAATTCATGTTTTCAGATCACAAGGCAGCCGGTAACTAGGACAAGGTATCCTTGTAGACTTGTGTCCATCTTTTGGTAGGTGTCTCGGCATTCAGTAGTTGTACATTCATCCGAGTCCCTCTGCTGGAAGTCAAGTCTTCTTTTTGAGATGTATAGGCGAACCTAATGTACATTATTGGAATACATGTTGTAAACAATGTATGTATATAATAAAATGAGAAATGCCAATACGAGTTGGCAACGTCTATTACTATTTTGATTTTAAGTTTTTTTTTTTAAAAAAATATCTTAGCAGTTTATGATGGAATGATGAACACATCGGACTATTAGGCTTGCTTGGGCTTAGTGGACTACGTCCATTGGGCCCATGCGTCGATCATGGCTCGAAATTTGGGTCGTGACACTAAGTTATGGAATGTGACTTAGCAGTTTATGATGGAATGATGACCATGTCAGATTTACAAGTTTGCTTGGGCTTAGTGGACTACGTCTATTGGGCCCATGAGTCGGTCATGGCTCAGAATTTTGGGTTGTGACATATATCTTATCATTTCAAGCACATAAGCCCTTATTGGGGTTGCCTCAGACATCGTACATTGGAACAATTCTATTGAAATGTTGAATTTCTCTGTGCAACTTTCTTAATTGAACATTTTTGTAAGGTTTAGGATAATATCTAGAACATTCATAGCTTCATGTTGCTTTTGAAGATTTAGAGCCATACTAGCCAACATCACACATGTGGCTTGATCTAGATCATCCATATAAGCTCTATAGGCCTCATTTTCTTCATTTGTGGCATCATCGCTAAGTTCCTCGAGAACAAGACCATCTAACACATAAGCCTTTTTCTCTTGTTTCAAGACAATCTTGATATTGTGAAACCAGTTAATGAAATTTGGGCCTGTCAACTTGTTTGCATCAAGTATGCTTCTAAGTGACAAACTATTTGCCATGATAGATTTATATCCTATGTAAATCAACATATATGATTATTAGTCATTAACGTAAATTATATAATCATAAAAACAAGGTTTTAGAAACTTATATGATTATTCTCAATATTTATCAAAATAATAGCCCTTTTATACTATTTTGAGAAATTTAACTTTTAAACTTCTTAATAAGCTAAGACCCTTTTTATCCCACCATTACCTTGAGTGACTCAACAAGCCATGGTGACACTAATTAGCTAGATAACTTAGCATACCAATTGCATCTTATACAACTCCTAGATCAGTTAGGTGACAACTAGTTGTCTAAATGTATCATATACAATTTCTCTAACTATCCATTCATGTGTGACACATCCAAACAACATGGTACTAGTTGAGTAAGAGCCATCAATAACTCAAACGTACTCGTGTAAAAGTTTGGCCTTGAGTGACTAAACAAGCCTTCAATTAAAAGAGCAGCCCGGTTATCTTGTTATATAGTGAAGGAAACTTTTTGATTCAATATATTAATGAAGGATTTTTATTTATTAATTCATTAATTAAGGTTTCATTGATTTGACGTTGTTGACATGCATAAAATTTATCGCATTTCACATATATCATATATATATATATATATATATATATATATATATATATACTAAAAATAAATCTATCTCATGCCAACTACTAGGATGATTATGAACTTTACTAATTTTAATTTTCTCAAGCCATTAAGGAAATTAGTTGGTAAAATTCCTAGGGAATTTACACAAACATCGTCTTCAAGCTTTGCTTGTAATCTCCTTGAATCTCCATGGTGCCTTTGGATCTCCATCTTCAAGTTACAAAAATTTTTCTATCTTACCCTAGTTTTACACTTTGATGTAACTAATTACATTCTATAATCAAGAAACCTTGAGTTACATTCGAGGGGAGTTAGGTGAGAAAAGAATTTTACAACCCAGAGAAAATAGAGATAAGGTAAGGTACGCAAATCCTATTTTAAAATAAAATATCATGAGAAATAAATTTAACCATCCATGACCTAATCTTCTAAGGTCAAAGTCCATAATCATCCTCATGCTTTATAATCACAATCAAAAGCATAGAAATAAATACCAACTCAATATCACTTTTTGATCTTGTGTGTTATTTGAGAAAAACATCAATTAATTCACTTAAAGTGATAGACTCAAATTATTTGGTATTGTTTTATTTCAATTTAACGTCGAAGAAATTCCCATTTTCAAAAAACTTAAAATAAACCTTTTGCTTCTTATTTCTTATTAGAAATTCATTGAGATAAAATTTTCCTTTTTAAGACTTCCCATTTTAATTCTTTCGATAATTAAACTCCTTTTAATTTTGGAAACCTCTTTATTTTAGGTAAACTTCCTAAAATATATCTAAAACAATATTTTAATTTCTTACATTTAGAACATGGATTAGTTTCCTAAATTGAATGTTGTTCAAGTTACCTAAATTGTGACTTAACAAATTTTGGAAACTTCTAGTCAAACTAAAATTTTAAGTAAAGTTCAATGCTATCACATAAATTTAGGAATTTCTTCTAAAGTAGGAAACTATTTCTTATGAATTTTCCAAATTAAAATACTATCCTTAATTTTAGAAATTTTTTTAAAGTAGGAAACAATTTACTATTCATTATGAATCACTCAAAATAAAAATTCTATTCTTAATTTTAGGAATTGTTTTTAAAGTAGGAAACAATTTTCTATTTTTTATGAATCACCCAAAATTAAAATAGATGGCATATAAGTGCTCTTAAAACTCCATAAATCTTGAGTCAAACTCATGGAAAAGCTGCTGGAAATTTCTAGCAATTGTGTTTAACAATTAAACACAAAATTCAAGAAGAATTAAGCCACCAAAACTGACCATAGTTGCCTAAAATTTTTTGCATTGAATCTTTGTTGTTTTAGAACTTGAAAACATGATTTTTATGAACCTTTTTCATACTAAATCAAGTTTGCTCAAAACATACAGTAATTTAATTTGATAAAACTAATTTTTAACAATTAAAAACTGCTTATAACACTTACTCAATGTTAGTAAAATATAATTGGCACATTAGTCTCCAAAACACCTCAAAACTATTCGATTTTAACTTGGCTTTGCAAGCCTTTTAATCCAATTATTAATTCTTCAACTAAACATGGTTTTAAACATTTTAAAACATGTTTTAATGAATTAATTACATGTTGTCCAGATTTGAATTAAAATAGAAAAACATATTTTAAAGAAAGCCTTTAAAACTGATATACACCAAATCAAGACAAAATTCAATCCTATTGATTATCACCAAGAATCAAGCATGCATATTACATGAAAACATCAAACAAAGGCTCTCATACTGCTGTTGGGATTCAACCTCATGCTTAAACATGAAAATAACAAGAGATTAAAAATATAACGTAGCGGAATAATAAACTAGCCTTTAATCAAAGAAATAGTTGAATCCTATAAAATTAATGCTTGTGTTTTTCATGTAATTTTCAAATTAATTATGAGCATTCATAAGTTTAAGAGTTACATACCTTACTCTAGATATTGTAATCAAGAACCAATTAAATGAAAAACACTTGTGATGAAGCAAGAAACCCTGAAAAGAGAATAAAATGGTCTAAAATCCTGCAACCAAAATCTTTGCTTCTTCACCTCTAGGATTTATCAAATCTTCAGCCATCCAAGTGTTTGGCCTCTAACAGTAATCCACACAGTGACCGAATAAGACCTTCTGAAAGGTAGGATTTTACTTGTGCTGGCAAGTTTTGTTTCTAAAACAAGAAGACCAAAAATTCTTGTCAAATCTTATTTTTGTCAAACAAAGAAAACTATTTTTCTTTTCTTATTTTTTGACACGACTGAGAAGTGGCTGGACGCTTGGAGTTTTAGTTTGCTAACATAAGATATTTATATAGCCAATCTAAGTTGTAACCTTAGATACAATAGTTTTATTTTAATTCAATTAAGTCATTGTGAACTTAATTAATTTCCTACTTTATTTTGGTATGTTCCAATTAAGTCCAACTTAATTGATTATCCTTAT
Organism: Theobroma cacao; assembly: GCF_000208745.1. Lineage (NCBI taxonomy): Eukaryota > Viridiplantae > Streptophyta > Magnoliopsida > Malvales > Malvaceae > Theobroma > Theobroma cacao. The sequence continues at coordinate 17,211,450 of NC_030854.1, read as the reverse complement.
TTAATCTTAATCACGTCACTTAATGGGTGTGACCCATTAGGCTTCTAACATGTTGGTAAAAAATATATATCCTAATCAAATATCAATTTGATAATATATTGATATTTATAGATCATGAGTGGCATTTAGCAATGTCATCACCGGCATCTAGTAACGTCATGATCACCTAAATGTTAGAGAGTCAATTAAAGAATTTGACAAAGCCCTTCAGTGATAAGTGTCTCAGTGTAATACGGTCCTTTCATCAAATATCCCGAATATGTCATAAAACATGGCTCAGTGTCTAGCTATAACATTCCATATTGGTTCTCATAATTCATGACTAACTTTATGAATTTAGGAAACTAACTTTCCTCAAATTCATCATGCTTTGGCCAAAGACTTTATACAAGTTAATCAAGAATTAATAACAAGTGAGATACATCCCTTCATATCACTTGGGGTGATGAATCTTATCTTGACCACTCATTCACTTTCGCATGCTTAAAGGCAAAGCCAAAAACATCCTTTTTAGGCATTTGGTCACCTCCAGACCTGTATGGGTGAAATCAAAGTATGTCATTCCCCATACAAGATGACCTAGTGTCTCAAGTCAAAGGACTAGTTGCACGACTATCACATGAGAACATACTTCATAGATATTTGAGTAAAATACAAAATAGAGTTCTCATAGCGGGTCATGTTCAGCGAACTTGTTCTTTAACAAACACTTACATGTTATCCTTAAGTATCCCGTATACTTCAATTTATGAGATTGATCACCTACTTCCCAAATGAGGAGGCTTAACATGTACTAGTCTTTGAGCATTGTCAATGCCTTGCCATGACTAAATAGTGACTAGGGCCAATTTTAGGAACATGGCTTTGATGCATAGTGATCTCATAATTGTAACAACTTTACAATTCTCTTGCGAGGCCTTTATGTTCCATGGGCTTTATCCAATTAGTACTTAATAAGTCCTTATTATTGTACTAACATGAAGAAAAACCTCTATCACATATAGTTATGTGATTAAGTATGCATTAAATGATAATTTATATTCCTTGACCAATCCAATTTGCTCAAGGGCATATACCAACATCAACGTCGTTTGTTTTCCTTGAACGTTGGCTCTGATACTAATTGTCACATGCTGAAACTTAAGTCCAACCTTGTAGGGCTTTAAATTTTGAAAGTAGAGCTTAAGTAAGCTTTAAAACCCATAAAGTAGCAGAAGTAAAAGAAAGGAAGAAGAGAAAAAGCTTTTGAGACATATAATGTTTTATATTTCTATGGGGTGTGTTACAAATTAGGGGAAGAAGGTATTTATAGATTGGTTAGGTTACAAGATAAGGATAATGATAAGAGAATTAATTTGAAGAGATTATTCAAATTAAATACAAATCATAATCTTCATCTAATGTAATTTAAATCTAGATATACATAATGAAATCCAAAAGTTCAAAGATTACAACGTGGGCTGGGCCAATTGTCTAGTTTACCTAGCCTGCTTAGGCTGTTATTTGCTAGGCTACTTGGCTTGTCTATCCTGCTTAGGTTGCTATTTGTTGGGCTGTTTAGCTTGCCTAGATTGAACTGAACTTTTGGTCTATGACACATGTGTCGATCATGATCCCTCCACAAAATGGGATGTGACAACCACTCTAGCTTTCATACTCACTAGGTCTCTAATATCCATTCAACAGATGAACATGTAGTTTAAACATTCAATCACATCATTATTCCATACAAGTACAACATCATCAAACTCATTTATATATATATTACAATATCAAATTCTTCACATAATAAAGAAATAATTCATATCATCTACTATAATTAGAGATTGGTACATCTGCCCCAACTCAAGGCTATATGGATGTGTGCTATCTTGCCCCCACATCTGGTAATAATAGCATGTGGTATCATGTCCCTACATCTGGCTACACAAGTGTATGGTATCTTGCCCCTACATTTGGCTATACTAGTGTGTGGTATCTTGTCCCCACATCTGGCTATACAAGCTCACAAAATTCATACTAAGACAATTGTTGTTCACATATCATTTCAAAAAAAGTCAAGTATATTATGTTGCATCATTTCATGCATCTCATGGGCTTAATGGTGGGCATTTATACATCCACACATACATCCTTAAATGGTAAAGACTTACTCATCCATTCTCACATTTTCTACAAGTGGGCATTTTATCATCCACTTTCACCTTCTCGTAAAGGTGACTCCATTCATCCTCACTAGCCTATACGTCATGGTGGGGTTTCTAACATTTCACAGTCAATTTAACACGGATAGTTGTCTATTCATCCACCTAGGCATTTGTTTAGTCATGCACCAATTGTGCCTTATGCATCCATTCTTGGAGATTTTGATTGAAAACATTTGAAAGGGCTTGTCCCCCTTGTTGAAAACTAATATGTAGTAGAGATATTATCACGACCTAATTTCCAAGCCATGACTTGTGCATGGACTCGACGGACGTAGTCCACTAAGCCCAAGGAAGCCTATTTACGTAATCTTGCTCGTCATCCCATCAATTATTCTAAAAGCTACATCTCACAATGCCACCCTTCAAGTACTTTACTAATAAACTATAGCAATCAAAACTGCATTTATATTAACCCATAATAATATTAACCATTGCCACTCATGGTGGCTTACCAAATCAAATATACATATATGGTCTAAGGCATGCATCTTAGTATTTTACATCACATGTATGTATTTATAAACAAAAATGACCGTGGGCTTCTAGCGGAGTGACCAAGGTGAAGGGACGGCTATTGAATGCCAACATACCTACCAAGAAGATGAAACTATTTGAACACCTCAACTAGGTTCCAACTGCCTCTTGATTTGAAAACATGAAGTTGAAAACAGTGAGTACAAACTCAATGAGTGAACATAAGAAGGAACCAAGCAACAATAAGGAAAGTTGATAATCATGATGCATTTATTTGAAAACAATGCAACTTATTTCAAGTTTTTATTAAATTCCCTCTATTAAACCTCTGGTTATTAAATCCTTTAATGATGGAGGAACCATATTTAGCATGAAATTTGAAAGAAAGGAAATTTCCAACAAACATCCCATCTCACCCAACTCATGTGCATCCCACCACATCGTGCACATAGCCGGATGTCCCATCTCACCCAGCTCATGTGCATCCCACCACATCGTGCACATAACCGGACATCCCATCTCACCCAGCTCATGTGCATCCCAACACATCGTGCACATAGCCGGACATCCCATCCATCTCCCTCACCACCGTCATTACCGACAAGTGCACACTCACCCCGCACATGCACGGTTGCATTTGTCACACAATGGTACCATTTATGACATAGTATAAATATATATAT
>NC_030854.1:17142241-17208000 GCF_000208745.1 Theobroma cacao | reverse complement strand
TATATCAACATCATACAAAAACATATGGATTCATCCTTTTACACATTTCACATTTGACAACATCAAACATTTTATCAAGGGCTTGTTCCCAGGAAATTTTAAAGCAAAAACTGATAAAATTCCCAAATAATTCATTGAAACATGTAAACATGTCCCCAAAATATTTTGAAATGCAAGTTCACTCACCAGTCTTTATTGATGTTTCAGTGGGCTCTAACTTCGACTAATGTTTCGAATGGAGGTGTAGGGTTTCGTTGGAACCTATCATACACAATAACATCACAATCAACTCAACTTGGCATTAATACCATTTCAAAACTATTTTCTAAATCGGGTTCCACTAGTCATCCGATTGAGGTTAATTTGGGAGTAAAAGAGTATGAAAAACCATACAACATGGTCTGTAGAGCACAAAAATTGAGGTTAATTTAGGAGAGTAACGAAAGCTTGAGAGAAGCTTTCGTGGAAGAAGAGAAAAACATGAGATGGGAGAAGGAAGAAAAAAAAGAAGTTGCTAGAGAATTGTAGAAGCTGCTGGAAAAGATGAGATCTTTATAGTTAAAGCTTATCTAATTTCTCATGCAATTACAATAATGCCCTTAACAAGGCCACTTGTCTTCCTTCTTTTCTTGTGCAATCTTTTTACTCTTTTGACATTGGGAAAAGGTCCAAAATCCTCTGAAAAGAGGTCCCTTAAGTAGCCCTCAAAAGTCCTAGCTTCAACAATTCCCTAAAGTTGTTATTTGTGGAAATAACGGTGAGGGTCACGGCTTTCAATTTCTAGTGCCGCGGTGCTTAAATGTTCTGTCCAAATCTGTTCTTTTAGAGTAGTAATTTTACTTTGACAAGGATTTTGACAACTTTCCCATCAAAATTGGGCAAAGTGGTAAACATCAAAGTTGTAGCCCTGCCTCTTAGCTTTCTAATGGTCAAAAAATAATGTTATTTGGACTTCTGTAGTAGGAGATATGCTTAAAAACCGAAACATATGCAAACAGAGCTATAATCCACTATGCACCTTTCTTCACCAATTGAAATTATTTTTAAATCCTAGTCCTATAACGACATAAAATAATTATAATTAATGTAAAACTAGCATCATTAGCTCAAATTAAACCTTTAAACATAAGTTCCACCTTGCGTTAGGTGTCTATGAAGGTCGAGGTTTCACATTCTCCCCCACTAAAAAAAATTTGGTCCCCGAATTTAAATCGAACTATAAGGTAGCGTACATCTAAGCATCAAGGAGGTGGGGATAATTTGTCCACATCTCCTCCTCAGCTTCCCATGTTACCTCATCACTAGTTTGATTCTACCATAACACTTTTACTGAGGTTACATCTTTTGAACGAAGCTTTTTGACTTACCGATCAAGGATAGCTACTGGTTGCTCCTCATAGGTCAAATCATCTTTCAGCTGGATGGTTTCATACCGTATTACATGAGATGGATCCGGGTTATACTTTCTAAGCATTGACACATGAAACAGAGGTGAATATTCGAAAGGTCTGACGGTAATGCCAAACGATATGCCACTACTTCAACCCTTTCTAAGATCTCAAAGGGTCTTATATACGGAGGGCTCAATTTTCCCTTCTTGTCGAACCTCATTAACCCTTTTGTTGGTGAGACCTTAAAAAATACATGATCCCCCACTTGAAACTCCAAGTCTCTTCGTCTGTTATTAGCATATGATTTCTATCTACTTTGTGCCGATAACATCGTCTGTGAAATCATGCATATTTCCTCGGTGGCATCCTGCACCAACTTAAGCCCTAAGAGTTTCCTTTCTCCTACCTTTAGCCATTCAATAGGTGACCTGCACCTCCGTCCATATAATGCTTCAAATGGTGCCATTTGGATGCTAGCCTGGAAACTGTTGTAGTAGGCAAACTCCACTAAGGGTAGATATCGATCCCACTTGCCTCTAAGGTCTACTACACAGACCCTCAACATATCTTCCAATATCTGTATCATCTGTTCAGACTGTCCATCAGTTTGAGGGTGGAAAGCCATGCTAAAATCCAACTTAGTGCCCAATTCTTCTTGCAGCTTTTCCCAGAACCTACTAGTGAACTGTGCCCCCCTGTCAAATACTATAGAAACATGAATGCCATGGAGCCGTATTATCTCGTCTAGATAAAGTTGGGCATACTGGGCAGCCCCGTATGTAGTTTTAACCGAAAGAAAATGAGTTGATTTCGTTAACTGGTCTATTATGACACAAATCGAGTCGTAACCCCTACTAGTTCGAGGTAAACCCGTTACAAAATCCATTACAATATTCTCCCATTTCCACTCGTGCACTAGTAACGGCTGTAGTAGTCCTGCGGGCCTCTGGTGTTTTGCCATAACCTGTTGATAGACTAGGCACTTGGAGACAAACTCAACTACATCTTTCTTAAGTCCTTCCCACTAGTATACCTATTTCAAATCTTGGTACATTTTGGTAGCTCCCGGATGTACCACATAGGCTGCCATCTGCGCTTCCTCCAATATTTCTCTCCTCAATCCATCACTATTCGACACATAAAGTCTAGCTCCATACCTCAATATTCCATCTGCGCCTTTAGTAAACATTTTTCCTTTTCTTCCTTGAAGGTCCTCTGAGGCCTTAGTTACAAAGTCATCTTTACTTTGTGCTTCCTTAATTCGGTCCATTAAGATAGGCCTTACTCTAAAATGTGCTAGTAATGTATTTGCCTCCGAAACTTTCAAATGCACACCTATATCTCCCAAGCTATGCATCCCTCTAATCAAGGGTCTACTAACTATAGAGATATGTGCGAGGCTCCCCATCAATTTTCGACTCAAAGCATTCGCCACTACATTTGCCTTACCGAGATGGTAAAGAATAGTACAATCATAATCCTTTAGCAACTCCATCCACCTACATTGCCGCAAGTTAAGATCCCTTTGCTGAAATATATACTTTAGGCTTTTATGGTCCGTATATATCTCACAAGTCTCACCATACAAATAATGTCTCTAAATCTTTAAAGCAAACACGATTGCTGCCATCTCCAAATCGTGTGCGGGGTAATTTTGCTCATGCCTTTTAAGTTGTCTTGATGCATATGCGATCACCTTCCCATGTTGAATTAATACACACCCTAAACCAACCAGTGAGGCATCACAAAATATCGTATAACCCCCTGTGCCTTGCGGTAGGCTTAATACTAGAGTTGCGGTGAGACATGCCTAAAGCTTCTCAAAACTATCCTCACAAGCCTTTGACCACTCAAATTTTGTATCTTTCCATGTCAGCGTAGTAAGAGGGGTGACTATTTTGGAGAAGTCTTTCACAAAACGACGATAATAGCCAGCCAAACCTAAAAAGCTTCTAATCTCCGTAACCGATGTTGGCCTTGGCCACTTTTCCACTACCTCAACTTTCTTTGGGTCGACTTGTACCCCATCCTTGGAAACCACATGTCCTAAGAATGCGACACTTTCAAGCCAAAACTCACACTTGGAGAACTCAGCATACAATCGATGTTCTCTCAAAGTTTGGAGCACTATCTTAAGATATTGCTCATGCTCCTCTCGGCTCTTCGAGTAGATCAAGATGTCATCAGTAAACACCACCACGAACTTGTCCAAATAGGGCTTGAACACTCGATTCATCAAATCCATAAAGGTCGCAGGGGCATTAGTAAGCCTAAATGAGATCACCAAGAACTCATAATGCCCATATCTTATTCGAAATGCAGTCTTGGGTATGTCCTTATTTTGGATCCTTAGCTGATGGTACCTAAATCGCAAATCTATCTTAGAGAAACATTGTGCCCCTTGTAGCTGATCAAGTAAATCATCTATTCTTGGAAAGGGGTACTTATTCTTCACCGTCACTTTATTAAGTTGTCGATAGTCAATGCACAATCTATGCGACCCATCTTTCTTCTTTACAAATAGCATCGGGTGCTCCCCACGGTGAGATGCCAAGACGGATGAAGCCTTTATCAAACAAATCTTCTAATTGATCCTTAAGCTCTTTAAGCTTCGCGAGTGCCATTCTATATGGGGGTATGGATATAGGTCTAATATCAGGAATCAAATCTATGCAAAATTCAATCTCTCGCTCGGGAGGCAAACCTAGTAGTTCCTCGAGAAATACATCCATGAACTCATTTACCACCAATACTTGGCTTATATCTCCAAACTTCGCTTGAGTATCTCTCACAACCTTTGGGTAGCCATGACCGATATCAAATTGGTTAGAGCATTACTCTTATCCCCCTGAATACTTAATGATGATTCACCAGGAAAATCAAATCTAACCAATTTATGACAACAATCCGCATTGCCATGGTAGGGTGATAGCCAATCCATTCCCAAGATCACGTCAAAGTCTAAGGTGTCTAACACCACTAGATTCACCAAAGTGTCTTTGTCTTTGACTTGAACTACACAAGACTCATATTCCCATTCGGCCATAAATACCTCTTTTAAAAGAGTAGATACCACTAATTATTCTTCTCTCCTAACACGATCTTTACCCAAACAAGATGCAAAACATGGAGAAATAAAAGAGTGGGTAGCATCAGGATCAAACAATACTCGAGCATCTCTATTATAAACAGAAAGAGTACCTGAGACCACTGCATTGGATGTGTGGGCCTCCTGGGGTGTTAAAGCATGTACCCTCGCTTGACCTTTACCGGCGAAACTTTGACATCCAAACCCAGAAGGCCTGCCTTGAGAAGAAGTAACAGCACCTCTACCTCTTGATCCACTGGCCTCCCGATCAGATGAGGCGGCTACTAAAGGAGCAGACGAAGTTGACTGGGTGGAGCCACGAGAAAAACCTTGTGATTGATGAGCCATCACGCAATCCTTCGTAATATGTCCAGATTGACCGCACCCATAACAAACTCTCATAGTACGTAAGCATTGTCCATTATGTCGTCTCCCACAAGTATCACAAAAGTGGATAACTTGACTACCTTGTCTAGAATCTTGTTGCCTTCCTTCACTAAAAGTTTTCTGCCCTGATCCAACACTGGCATTAGTCAAGTTACTCCCCTGTTGGGGTAATCGTGAGTCCCTTTGTGGGCCTTGATGGCTAGAAGATGAAATACCACTGTTGAAATCTCTACGACCTTGATAACCCTTTGTCTTGGGTCTTTTTGCTCTATCCCTCGTAGCCCTACTCTCACTGGTCCTCATCTCAATCCCCTGAGCACAATCCACTGCTGCAGAGTAGGTATTGAAATCTCGGGATGCCACAACCCTAAATAATGGTTACATTAGCCCATCTACAAACTTTTGTATCTTCATCTCCTCGGTAGAGACTAGATAGGGCCTGTACCGAGACAATTGTGTTAATTTTATGTTGTAATCTGACATTGTTATACTCGAGGTCTGTACTAAAGCCTCAAACTCCCTAGCTTTGGCATTATGTACACTGAGTGGTAAAAATCAATCTAAGAAGGCTGTATTGAACTCACTCCAAGTCAACGGTGATGCATCCGTTGGTTTGCCTTTACATAAGGAGCTATACTTATCTTGCGTCACGTCCTCTAATAGGAAGGCGGCTAGCTCAACTAATCGAACACTGGAACATCCCAAGGCATTACAAATTTTCTCCATCTTGTCTAAGAAAATTTGGGGTTTCTCCAATGCATCAGACCCTGAAAATGACGGAGGCTTAAGCTTTAAAAAATTAAGAAGAGAAATCTCTAAATGACCCATCTCGACCTCCAGATGTTGGCGTTCGGCCAGCCCTTGGGAACTAGGGGATTCTTGTATTGTAGGTCTCCCTTCCACTATCCTCTGTATATCGTCCATAAGGGCTGCCATCATCTCTACAACCCGATTAACTTCCTACAGGTTTGCAATCAAGTCCTCGATGGTAATGCCCCTAGTTAGTTGTCTATCCACATCACCCAAAGACTGTCCTTCCTCTCGCTTACCCACAACTGTATCTGCCCTCACCAGCCTAGTGGCCCCACCGTGTCTACCTTGTCCCCTAAGAGTGGATGTGTCACGACCCAAATTTTGGGCCATGACCGGCTCATGGGCTCAATGGACATAGTCTACTAAGCCCAAGCAAGCCTATTTATATGACCTGTTCACCATTCCATCAAAAGTTACTAAGTTACATTCCATAACTTTGAATCAAAATAATACTAAGCATTGCCAACTCATAGTGGCATACCAATCAAAATGTACATATATTGTCAAAACATGCAATTTAATAATTTACATCGATTTGTCTATAAACAACAAAATAGTACTCGACTTCCAGCGGAGAAACTCAGACAAATGTACAGCTACTAAATGCCGAGACACCTATCAATAGTCAAATCTACGAGGTCACCTCGACCTAATTGCAGACTGCCTCCTGATCTGAAAACATAAAGTTGAAAATGGTGAGTATAAACCCAGTGAGTGAACAAAAAGGGAACAAGCAATCAATAAGGAATGTTTACGAAATCATGATGCATTCATTTTTCAAAACAATGCAATTTGTTTTAGTTCTTATTAAAACCCCTCATGTAAACCCCACTTGAGTAAATCACTTTTTGAAAAAGGTCCATGCTCAACAAAGGATTTGGAGAGTGAAAAGTTTAATAGCATTCATGCGAATCAAACCAAATAAACAATTGGTCCTCACTGCAGCGAAAAGGCATTCTCGTTGCAGCGAGAATGCCGTTCCGTTGCAGCGAAGTTAGGATTCAAGTTATTAGCCGAACGAGGGTTTCTCAACTGGCCGAGGGTTTTTCACCAAATCTCCTCATTTCAAACTTAACTAATTAATTTCTTAATGTTAGAAGTCCATGCTCAACTATGGTACCAAAGAAGTGGAAAATAGGACAGCAACCAAACAAAATAAGGAGTAAAACAGAAAGTTTTTCACTGATTCTCGCTACAATGAAATTTCAGCCATAAAACAAAAAGTTTTTCACTGCAGCGAAATGCTACAATAATGTTTTTGCTGCAGCGAGAATGCATTCTCACTGCAGCAAGATTTCGGCCAATGTTACCCCTCAAAATCCGAGAGTTTCTCGCTGTAGCGAGAATCAAAGCACCAAGAAAAAAGTTTCCATTCCCCTCAAGAAAAAGCCATCCTCCTGAATTAACAAAATCAACATCAAACACATAAAGATTTCCAAAGTTCAACATGCTAAATTCATATGCATTTCAACCATAAACCATATTTATGAGTTTTCATTCTCTAAACATATATACATATACATACATGGATAAATACCAATGCGACTATCATCTCATCCAGCTCATGTGCATCCTCCCACATCGTGCACATAACCAGAGTCATCCTGTGCATTCCCCCACATCGTGTACAATTAGTGCCATCGTGTGTATCCCCCCACATTGTGCACACGGGCACTTTCATCATCCAACACCCTCACCACTGTCATCACTGGCATGTGCATCCCCCCACATCGTGCACACGCACGGTTATCATTATCACACCATGTCAGCCACCAATGCACAACATATATGTATATGAACACAATGACATATAACAAGAATCCATAATAGCCACATGTCATCTATAAAGACAATGATCAAAAGCTTATTCCCAAGGTACCCATTTTTAAGAAAAGTTGAATAAACTCATTCAAAGGCATTGTACAAATACATTCACATTCCCAAAATAGTTTTAAGATGCAAGTTCACTCACCGATATTTTGTTGAGCCTTTAGCCGACTCTAACTGCTCTAATGGTCCAATTAAGGCTGTGGGACTTCATTGTGACCTATCATGCACAACAACATCACCATTACCCCAACTTGGCATTAATACTATTCCAAAGCTATTTTCTAAATTGGGTTATACTAATCATTCTTAACTAGTTTCCAACTACCATTAAATGGTTATTGTTTGCAATACTCTGATCACACTTAAATGAACAACAATCCCAACAAATAAACTCTCACAAATCTGATTACTAGACATTCTCAACACTTAAAACTCAACTCCAATTTACTACTCACCTTGATAGCTTTGTAACTTTGAAATTCTTTCAAAAAAATTTTCCAAGCTAATATGGAAGTTCTCTCTTTCTCTCTCTAAACACCTAACTAGTGAGAGAAAGTATGGAAGTAGGATTTTCCAAGGCTTTTAAAGTGAGAAAGTGGAAGAGCACAAGGGTTTATGAAAGGGTGCACCAAAAGCATGAAAAGTGGAGTTATTTTGAGAGAGGTTATGGAGGTTCATATCAAGCTTCCATGGAGGTTGAAAGCAACGTGAAAGAGAAGAAGGAAGAAGAAGAAGAAGAAGCTGCTGGAAAATGGGAAAAGTAGTTATTGGAAGAAAGAGATATTTATAGCCCAAGCTTATCCACTCCACTTAAATTACCAAAATGCCTTCACAAGTCAACTTGTTCTCCTTCAATCCTTTATGCAATCTTTTTGCTCATTTGACACTAGGACAAGGTCCATAATGGTCTAGAAATGCTCGGGTTCATGAAAACTTAAAAATTTTTATCCGAGGTGAAAAATGACCATTTTGCCCCTACCGTGAAAATCATCACCATTTTTATTTCCTTCATCATTTTACCCTTATTTAATCATCGATTTATACCTTAGGCCTACTTAGGCCTTAATATTGTTTAAAATCTTGCTTTTAGGGGCTTACTAATGAAATGACGAAATTACCCCTAATCAGGGATATCGCATCTACTTCTATCTACGAGTCTATAAAGGTCAAAGTCTGACAGGATGCCCATGGCCTATTTGTCATCTCATTAGGAGCATCTTGCTCCCCTATCTGTCTTGAGGTGGCTCCCGTCTTAGGCTGCATTCTTACCTTGACAATAGCAAACACCTGTTATTAAACATAGTTTATAATCATACTTAAGGGAAAAAGGTGGTTTCTAAGATAGGGAATCTATGCAGTCACTTGGCTGTAAAATGTACCGTGGTTCACACTTCATAACCGAAGTTTCCACATAAAGACCCAATACTCCACTAGACCAACAAAAGGAAGCCCTAGGACCTAAACAACCTAGGGTTCTGATACTAACTTTGTCACAACCTGATTTCCAAGCCATGACTTACGCATGGACTCTATGGACATAGTCAACTAAGCCAAAGCAAGCCTATTTACGTAATTCTACTTGTCATCCCATCAATTATTCTGAATGCTACATCTCACAATGCCACCTTTCAAGTACTTTACTAATAAGCTATAGCAATCAAAACTGCATTTATATTAACCCATAATAATATTAACCATTGCCACTCATGGTGGCTTACCAAATCAAATATATATATATGGTCTAAGGCATGCATCTTAGTATTTTACATCACATGTATGTATTTACAAACAAAAATGACTGTGGGCTTCCAACGTAGTGACCAAGGTGAAGAGACGGCTATTGAATGCCAACATACCTACCAAGAAGACGAAACTAGCTGAACACCTCAACCTAGGTTCCAACTGCCTCTTGATCTGAAAACATGAAGTTGAAAACAATGAGTACAAACTCAGTGAGTGAACATAAGAAAGGAACAAGCAACAATAAGGAAAGTTGATAATCATGATGCATTTATTTGAACACAATGCAACTTAGTTCAAGTTCTTATTAAAATCCCTTCATTAAATCCTTTAACGATGGAGGAACCATATTTAGCATGAAATTTGAAAGAAAGGAAATTTCCAACAAACATCCCATCTCACCCAACTCACGTGCATCCCACCACATCGTGCACATAGCCGGATGTCCCATCTCACCCAGCTCATGTGCATCCCACCACATCGTGCACATAGCCGGACATCCCATCTCACCCAGCTCATGTGCATCCCACCACATTGTGCACATAGTCGAACATCCTATCCATCTCCCTCACCACCGTCATCACAGGCAAGTGCACACTCACCCCGCACATGCACGGTTACTTTTGTCACACAATGGTACCATTTATGACATAGTATACATATATATATATATATATATATATCAACATCATACAAAAATATATGGATTCATCATTTTACACATTTCACATTTCACAACATCAAACATTTTATCAAGGGCTTGTTCCTAGGAAATTTTAAAGTGAAAACCAATAAAATTCCCAAATGATTCATTGAAACATGTAAACATTTCCCCAAAACATTTTGAAATGTAAGTTCACTCACTAATCTTTATTGATGTTTTGGTGGGCCCTAACTTCTACTATCGACTAATGTTGTGAATGAAAGTGTGGGGTTTCATTGGAACCTATCATACACAACAACATCACAATCAACTCAACTTGGCATTAATACCATTCCAAAGCTATTTTTTAAATCAGGTTCCACTAGTCATCCCTAGCTAGCTTTTGACTACCATTAAGTGACTATCTATTTTCACTATTCTAGTCACACTAAAATGAATAAACCACCTAAACTACAAAACACTCACAAATCTAGCCACTAGCCATTCTCAACAATTTTAAAAAATCAACTCAATTTCATTACTTACCTTTGTAGCTTTGTAGTTGAATTCCCTTTCAAAAGCTTTCAATTTCTTATGAAAAATCTCCCTTTCTCTCTTTAAAATGTCCAACTAGTGAGAGAAAGTATTAAGGAAAGGCTTTTAAGGTGAGGGAGTAAAAGAGTATGAAAAACCCTACAATAGGGTGTGTAGAGCACAAAAATTGAGGTTAGTTTGGGAGAGTAATGGAAGCTTGAGAGAAGGTTTCATGGAAGAGGAGCAAAACGTGAGATGGGAGGAGGAAGAAGAAGAAGTTGCTAGAGAATTGTAGAAGCTACTAGAAAAGATGAGATCTTTATAGTTAAAGCTTATCTAATTTCTTATGCAATTACAATAATGCCCTTAACAAGGCCACTTGTCTTCTTCCTTTTCTTGTGCAATCTTTTTACTCTTTTCACATTGGGAAAATGTTCAAAATCCTCTGAACGAGGTCCCTTAAGTAGCCCCTAAAAGTCCTAGCTTCAAAAGTTCCCTAAACTTGTTATTTGTGGAAATTACGGTGAGGGTCGCGTCTTTCAATTTCCAACGTCGCGGAGCTCAAATGTTCTATCCAAATCTATTCTTTTAGCACAGTACTTTCAATTTGACAAGGATTTTGACCACTTTTTCATCAAAACTGGGCAAAGTGTTAAACATCAAAGTTGTAGCCCTGCCTCTTAGCTTTCTAATGGTTAAAACATAATGTTATTCAGATTTTTGTAGTAGGAGATATACTTGAAAAACCAAAACATATGCAAATAAAGCAATAGCCCACTATGCACCTTTCTTCACCAATTGAATTATTTTTGAATCCTACTCCTATAACGACATAAAATAATTATAAGTAATGTAAAACTCGCATCATTGGCTCAAATGAAACCTTTAAACATAAGTTCAACCTCGAGTTACGTGTCTATGAAGGTCAAAGTTTCACAGATATTTACTTACATAATAGGTTCGAAAACTTCATTGAAATTATTTGTGCACAAACATTTAGATTCATTGATATCAATATAACATTCAAATTATGCAAGGCAGCCAAGTCGGTAAATCATGCTTAATTTTATCGTATAAAAAATACTTTAAAGAGGTGTATCCACTCACCTTGAGAAATGCCTGTTTTTAAGCCTCGCTTTATCAAGCTTTGCTCGTTCTGTGGTCTTCGAGCTCAACAAATCCTAAAATAATAAATTCTAGCATAAGTTTTCTAATTTTCCAACAATCCCATTTATTCAAAACTAGTCGAGTAAAATCATATTCCTTGTTTCAAATCCAATATGTAGGAAACTTGGGATCCAAATCAATTTATTATGTAACCTTAAGCATCCTTACCTCAAACACTTCATTGTAAAGCAAAACCCAAAAAATCTTCAACTTAAATGAGGGTTAGATACTAAAATTCATAGAACATGCAAGTTAGGTTGTATCAATGGGTTTTAAGCTTAAAAATGGTTAAATCTTACTTTAAAATTGAGTTGAAAAGCCTAATCCTTGTTAGACATAGACTTGGTGGCTATATAAGGGTTTAGAGAGTGAGTGTTTGGAGGTTGAGAAAAGTGAGAAATGAGAAAAGAAACTTGAGCTAAGGCTTTTTTTTTTTTATTATAGCTTTGGGTTGATCCTAATGTTTATTTTTCTTCTTCCCAGAATTGCAAAAATCAACCCTTCCTCTTTAAAGGCCAATATTTTTGAGTCTAGTAGCTATTTTAAGATTTTGTCTTATAGGGATCAACCTTTTAAAGCTTGAGGGTCGATCCTAGTGTTTCCATAAATTTTTCTAAGTGTTCCATCTTGTAGGGATCGACCTTTTAGCCCTTGGGACTTTATCTTTTTGGTTCTAAAAGCTTTCCTAAGTGTTTTATTTAGTGGGGATTGACCCTGCCTCCATCAGGGGTCGACCCTTAACATTTCTAATAGCCAATTTGAGCCAATTACTTCCAAGGATTGACCATTCTCCCATGAGAATTGACCCTTCATGCCTTAACATGCACAAATCCATTCTTTTAGTTTTCTTTCTTTTTTCCATTCTTTCAATCATGAATCATCCACAAGTACAACACCATAAAATGAAGAGATTATAATCAAATGATTAAGAAAACTCACCCAATAATCAAAATCAAAATATGGTTCACAAATACTCAAAATTTACCAAGTTTTACATTGAATAATCAAGACTTCATAGTAAGACTATTCACTAAAAGGTTGATTTAGATTACTATGACTTCTCTTAATACTTAGGTAGTCATGATGCATTGCTAGATGCCAATCGTAACTTTTAAATATTAACTAATCAATTAGGAGTTGATAATGAATGCAAATGAGTTTAATTCGACTAATCCAATTTGAATTAAAGTTATAGTTAGTATTTATTGCCAACATGTTGAGAATTTAACAGGTCACACACATAAAGAATGTTAATTGAGAATTTTAAAAAGAGTTAATTAAGTTTGACTTAATTAAAAGTGTTAGCTTTAAAATTGACTTTAGTTTTGAAATGACAAAATTCAATGATCTAAATATGCTTTAAAACTAAGTGAAAATGATTTTTAACTTAACAAACAATCCTCAAAGTGTTTTAAAGTTGTTTGTGACAAGAAAAATCTTTATGAACACTTCGAACCTTAAATTCCAATCATTAGAATTGACTTTTCAAAGTGAAATGATTCTATGCAAAATAGAAAGCAATATTTCTTCTTTGGAATAGGAAGAATCTACTTTTTTAAAAAGAAAACATCAATTCTTGAAGAAATAGAAGCTATTAGAACAAAAAGAGTCAATGTATGAAGAAGTAAAGGTTGATTCCTAATAAAGTAGAAGCAATCGGAAATATCATTGTAAGTCAAGAATCCACTTCTCAGAAACCAAATGATCAATTCTTAGAATTGCAAAGACAATACTTAAAAACTTGTTAAAGAAGAAAAGAGAGAGAATAAGACAAGAATGGAGTGAGAAAAAGGCAAATTAGAATTTTGATTTTTGTGCTTAACTAATGAGAAAAAATTATGTCTCGGATATGCAATGATCATTCTAACAAAACAAAATGCTTTAGACTTGAAGTGAGATAAGAAGAATCAACAACTCAAAAATGCAATGATCAATTCTTGGTAAATAGTAAGCTTTAGACCCTATGATTATCAAGAAACAAAGAGGCTCAGGTTATGAATGAATCAATGTCTCATTTGTCTATTAATCAACTCTTGAAGTTCAATTAGCACAATTCAAATGGTTCCAACAATCAGAAAAATAGCAAAATTTGATTCCAATGGTCAAAAATTCAAAGGCACTATAAATACCTTTTAGAGGATGTCATTAGAGAGAGATAACACTTGAGCAATAAGAAAAGTGAAAGAGAAAATCATTCCAAGGAGAGAAGAAAGCTAAGATAAAAAAAGTTAATATATTTTCTCTCTCTACTACATACTCTCAAAATAGAGCCTCTATATTTAAGCTTACATTCTTCGAAAGATTCTCATTCTCTTGTGCTTAACTTAGTTTATCAACCTCTTGGGGTATCAATTTTTGTAATCTCTTAAGAATCCACTGTTGTAAGGTTATACCTCAATTGCAAAAGGTAGTGTTAGGTTATACCTCCATTGTAAATGGTAAAATGGTTATACCTCCATTGGAAAAGGTAGAAAGCTTATACCTCCATAGAAAAGTAGAGAGATTGTGCTTGATCCATAAAAAGCAGTGATTTGTAAAGGTTATGCTTGATCCATGAAAGATAATGACTTAAAGTTGTGCTTGATCCATAAAAGGTAGTGGCTTGTAATGGTTGTGCTTGAACCTGATTTAAAAAAGAAGTGTTTAATGGAGTCAAACTCCTTGTGCTATCAACGGAAATGATGTAAGCTTTAAGGTCGAACCTTTATAAAAATTATGGTCAAGTATTTTCTTCTTTTTCATCCTCTTTACTTCCTCCATTCTTTATTTTTATAAGGTTTCACACTCTAGTTTTCAAACCTTGTTTTTAAAGTCTTAATCTTTAACTTGATTCTTAAGAAAGATCAAATTTTTTATTTTGAAAACCAATTCACCCCTCTTGGTTGCTTTACCTTAAGCTTTTTTATCTAGCAATTGATATTAGAGCCAAGTTCTCAAGTGTGTAGGTTTAACTACCTTTGTGAGATCCTAAGAGAAGCTTGCAAAGATAAAGATGGCGTCAACAAATTTTATGGGTTAAGGTTAGTTAATGATGGGGCCTCTTTTGTTTTTCGGAGAGAACTATCAATTTGAAGGATGATGTTTGAAAACTTTATTCAATTCATTGATCTAGATTTGTGGGATATCATTTTGGAAGGACCTTATGTCTCTAGTAAGCTTGTAGATAGTGTAAGACATATCAAAACTAGAACTAAGAGGGATGATAAAGATAAAATTTTGTTTACCTAAATCATAAAGTAGTAACTACTTTACTATGAGCTCTTAGTGAGAGTACATTTAATAGGGTAGCAATGTGTACATCAGCCAAAGAAATTTGGGACACCTTAGAAAGTTGTTATAAAAGTATTTCTCAAGTTAAAGAGTCAAAAACTGGTTTATTGACTTTAGATTATAAGCTTTTTAAAATGAAGGAAGAAGAGCCTATAAAAAAAATGTATGAAAGGTTTACCAAAATTATAAGAGGATTAAAAGCCTTCGAAAAAAGGTTCCTCAATACCCAACCAGTGAAGAAAATCCTATATTGTCTTCTTAGGTCATGGAGACCTAAGGTTACAACTATTAAAGAAGTTAAAGATTTGAATAACCTTAAGCTATATGAGCTATTTGGATCTCTATTATGAAATCCCACCTTAAGTAAGAGGATAAGTTAGGACATCCTTATGTGAGCATATAGATTTCATATTTTGAACATCAAACTTAGTTTTAACCTTTAAAAGAATTCATTGACACTCTTGGTTGTCTGTCACTTTTGAAACAAAAAATTTTCTAAGTTTGAAAAGGGTCAAAATATGTGATTTTTATAAAACAATCTATTGGAAATAAAAACTGGTGGTAATGATTCCCTTGATTTTCAGATGACCAAAAATGATTTTTCCATAATTTTTAGAGTACGTTTGCTATGGTAAATGGGAACTGCAAATTTAATTTCAATTAAACTTTTTCTATTTTGTTCTTGAAACCAAAAATTAAATTTTGATTCTTTTGGATTTTGATTTTTTTGATATTTTTATTGCATCCAAATGGGGGGTTGTTTGCGTTTTTACATTAATATCTTAAGTAAATGGAGAGTAAAAAGAAAAGAGGACATTTATTCAAATGGTATTTAATGTAAATAAGTTGGAAAGGTTTTTATAGGCAATCTACCTTAGAAACTGCATTCTCTCTCAAATGTATCGATACCTGTTCATGATGCATCGATACATTTAGCCCAAAAAGGGTTTCTAATGAACATGTATTGATACATGCTCATAATGTATCGATGCACTTTACCTTGAACCAAATGTATCAATACATTTCGTCGATTTCAAAAAAATGAAAAGGGTAAAAACATATTTTTCACACCTTAGCTTATAAATATACCTCATTTTTTGATGGTTGGCAACGCTCAACCACATTTGCATGGTAAAACCCCAACTCTTAAGCTCTTTCAACTCATTTTAACTAAAAACTCCATTTTGATGATTCTAAAGCTTATTTTTTATTTTCATGGAAAAATATGATATTTTTAGCTTTTAAATCCTTTGGTCTTGGATTTCTAGAACTTAAATAGTTGTTTTACTGCTTAGATTTTTTGTTGATGATTAAAGTTTAAAGGTTTATGATTTTCTTAAGCATCTAAGCTCACCTAAGGTAAGGATTAAATATTTATGGGTTTCTAAGCATAAGTTTTAGCTAGAAAATTAGTTCAGCTAAAAGCCAATAGCTTCGAAAGTACCTAGAATAATTATTATAAGATTTTTATTCTAGGAAATGATTATGATGTTTGTTGTATGATAGGAATACTTGAAAACTCCATAGATTTTGTTGAAACGGAGTTGTTATTAGAGCTAGGAATCGAATCTCCAACTAGGTGAGTGGATACACCACTTTGAAATTATTTGATATATGAAGCTAGCATGATTTCTATGAAAAAGGATTAATTATGTATGTTGAAATGATATCTCTAAAATGGTTTACCTAAGGATTTGAGTTTTAGGAATGAAAATGATTTTCTAAAAAAATAAATTGTTAGTTATTGTGGTATGATTGACTCAATAGTTTTTAAAACGTTTATGAATCTACTACGTATATAAATATTCTATTATGTATTAGTTTTCAACAAGGGGGGACAAGCACCTCATGTTTGAAGTCCACTCAATTACACTAGTCTTCAAACTAATATGGGTACGATATATTGTATGTTTATTTATAGATGCTATGATGTTTATGTTTGGTATGATGAATGCCATAGGATTTAAGTATATGATGTAAAATCCATATACCATTTGAGATGATCAAGTATGCATGATGTATACTATAAGATTGTGTATATGATGTAAACTCCATATACCATATAAGGTGATTAAGTATGCATGATAAATGCCATGAGATTATGCATATGATGTATATTCCATATACTACATGAGATGATTGAGAAAGCATGATGAATGCCATGAGATTATGTATATGATGCATTTTCCATGTACCTTATGAGATGAGTAAGCTTGTATGTGAAGGACATTCCATATACCTAATGCTACAAGTATGAGAACAATATGAATGTGACTGATTCCACTTTCTTGGGTTGTAAGTGATGACTTCACTCTTATGATGCATCATAAATGTCCAAGGTGCAATGGGACTATACATTACTAACCTAAGGCTGATGGGGGATGTACCATCAGAAAGTATGAGTTTAATGTTAATAAAATGATCGTAATTACTATGTTTATTGTATGTCATATACTAATGTTGTTTGAGCTTTGTTCATGATTTGTACTTTATGATGGCATGAGAATGTGCTTAGTGAAAAAGACTGAGCCTTGAGAAAGTCCTAAGAGATAATGGCATTTAAAGAATGGTAAAAATGGATGATTTTGCCTAAAATTTTGGGTTTTGGGCTAAAAGTATCAATACATATAGGTTAAGTATCAATTCATTCTAAACAAAATGCTTTAGGAAGCTTTTAGTATGAAATGTATCAATACATTTTACTAATGTATCGATAGATGCTTGAAAGTATCAATGCATTCAAGATTGTATTAATAGATTTGGTGTAGAATGGGTTGTTTGATTAAATTTGATGAGAATTTTAAAGGTAAAGGATTCCTAAAGGAATATATTAACATGCTTTCAAATGAATGCTATTCAAATGTGTTCAAATAACATGTTTTATGAATTCCATGATTAAATTGTTTATGAATGTCATGAGACTACAAGTGCATGTTTACAAAATACCCTTATCCTCTAGCTTATCCCCTTCTCATATCCACTCACAGAGTTTTTATGACTCACATGTTATTTTTTCCATTTATTTTGTTGCAAATCAGTGATAACATTAGATATTAGCCAGTGTCGTGGATACCAATGTTCGGTCTTCATTCTTTGGTAAGTGTTTAGCAACCACTTGATACTTAAAGGGTGGGTCATATTCTGTTAACGAGTTAGTCATTTACTTTATGTTTGTGTTTACAAACTATGGACCTGTTTATGTTAATGTTGCCAATGTTGGGCATTTTCTATTGATAATGTTATGTATGAGATTATAATGATGGCTTAAGAGCCTTCATGGTCACTCGAGGGTGTTGTTGATAGCAAATGCTAATGTGCACTATGATAGTGGCACTTTTAATATATACATATGAATACCAAATGCTTAAGCTTATAAAATTACGTTGAGAAGTTCTTTAATTATATAATGAGTGTTATAAATGCATGCATGATGATTTTGTATGTAAATGGATGTTATAAGATGCTTCCGCATCTAATGATGAATGTTTAATGAGGTTATGGTAAGAGGCTTGCTTAGGCATAACGGGTTATGCTCGTCTGAGTCCATGCACTGGCCATGATCCCTTTGGAAAATGGGATGTGACATCTATTCACTTATGAAATGTATCTAAAACATGACAATGAAAGAGATGAATCACTTATAGGAAACACTAAGAGAAAGAGTGTTGCTTTCAAAACTATCCAAGAAGATGATAAGAGAAATGTTGAGAATGATGAAGAGAAGAAGATGATGCACAAGTAGCATTATTGACTAGAAAATTTATTAAGTTCTTGAGAAACAAACAAAGTGGTTGAAGTAGAAGACCATTTGGGAGAGATGGACTAAGAAAATATACAAAGAGAGATATGCCAAAAGGTGACCATGGGAAAGGCCGCATCTTTTTTTATGAGTGTAGGAAACCTAGTCATGCCAAATATGATTGCCTTAATGCCAAAAAGAGACATTTGAAGAAGAAAGCAATGATGGATGAATGGATTGATAATGATGAGTCACAAAATGAAGAGGAAGAAAAAGTTGCCAACTTATGCTTCATGAGAATCGATGACTCCAAGGTATGCTCTTCAAACATTACCTCTTGTTCATATGACTTAGATTATTATTCTTATTCATTTGATAAACTTCAAGATGCATATGATGAGTTATCATTTGAATTTGAACATATGACTTTGAACTATAAAAAGATTATCTCCAAGCTTAAGATTGAAAATGATAATCTAGTCAAAGCTAAAATAGAGCTTGAAGATAAGATTAAATGTTTAGAAAATGAAACATGCGTTTTAAAGAAAACATGAACATTTGCATGAATCATACTCTAAATGGAACATGAGTTCATAAAAGTTAAATGACACATTAGAAAGTCAAAAAACATTGTTTAACAAGGAAGGTTTAAGATATAATGGAACACAAAAAGAAAATCATCTTAAAAACTTCTTTGTAAAAGAAAAAGAGAAATATGAAAGAAAAAATGTGTGAATTTTTTTAACAAGGTTGTTCACTTTATTTATTTCTGCCCATTGAGAATTGGTGCGCATATGAGTAAAATGATCAAGAGTGATTGGATCCCAAAAGGAACCAAACCTTTTCATGGTAAGATTTTGAGGTTGGAATGGATTCTAAAAGGAATTAGAAAAGTGAGCACTAACATTTATGGATCTAAAGAAATTTGGATACAAAAAATCAAATGAAAATGATTATTGTAGGTAAGCTGAAGCAAGGTAGAACAAGATCTTGATGATTACTGTTCTCCAAACGCGTAAAGGAAAATGTCAACTCGTTCTTATCAAATTATGTTCTTCTAATCACATGAGAATATGAAAAAGCTTTGGGACAATATTGATGATGAATTTTGTTGATGATTGGTTAATGAGAACGATGTTGGAATCTTGAGGAGTTGACCAAGACTTTAAGGAACACTTTATCAAAGCTTGACAAGAATTAAGGAGGTAAACTATTTGACCTTGAATTTTATAGATCTATAAGTGACTCCCGGCTTTATCTTACAACTAGTCTTAGCATGAATATGTTTTATATATATCTTTTTGAATGTTGTGCTAAATTTTTTTGCTTAATTATTGTATATGCATATCATTTCATATAAAAGTATTACCCAAGCCAAAATAACCATATTGTTCGACCAATTCTTTCTCTCAAAAGGAATCTTGTGTTGGGATGAGCCCTGTAGGCAATTGGGATTGGTTAAGGCTTGATTCCAATCATGCAACAACATCATTCATGTTGAATGATTTAAGGTTTTATTTCATCAATAAGACATCAATTATAACAAGTTATAAGTCTAATTGGATGAAGTCCATGAGATTAATGTGCCTTGTAAGGGAATTGTAATGCGTTGCAGTTATGAGATTTTTATGCATCAAAGCGTAATCTCAAAATGTTCCTGGTCAATGTATCATTGAGATTTGACATCAATGATACCTAGAAACTGATATATTCTATGTTCCTTACTTGAGAAGTAAGCAACCGATCTCATAGGTTGAAGTATAAAGATACTTGGAACTAGCATCTAGGTGCTTGCCTAGGAGAGCAAGTTCACTGAACATGACCCACCATGAGAAGTGCATTCGGTATTTCACTCAAGTGCCTATGCAATACTTCTCATGTGTCAGTTGTGTAAATACTCCCTAGACTTGAGACACCAGGTTGTCTTATGTGTGGAGTACTATGCTTTGATTTCATCCTTATGGGTGCCTAACCAAAGATGCCAAAATAGGATGCTTTTGAGTATAACATGAAGCATGTGAAGGTAAATGAGTGGTCAAGATAGGAATCATCACCCCAAGTGATGTAAGGGACATATCCTAACTATTCTTCATTGATATTAGCTTATTGAAGTCCTTGGCCAAGGCGACTTGAAGATTATGAAAGGAGTTTTATAAGTCTTTATAAAGCTAATGATCAAACTTTAAGAACGAATATGGAGATCAATAAGAGTAGACACTGCACCATGCTTTTATCATCTCTAGGATGTATGATGAGGGAATGAATTACACTAAAAGGCTGATCATTGAAAGGTTGAGTCAAACCATCTTGACTCTTCTAACATTTGGGTGGCCATGATGGATTACTAGATCCCAGTCTTGGTCTATGAACTCTAGGTAGTTAACTTGATTAATGATAAATTTAAAGTAGTTTAAATTTATCTAATTCTAAGTTTAACTTAAGAATTATATGTTGAGTTCATTGCTAACATGTTAGAAGCCTAATGGTTCACACACCTAAAATGAATGTTGAAAATAAAATGGGAAAGGTGATTAAGTTGGACTTAATCAAATTAGAAGTTGTAAGCTTCTCAAGGACTTGATTAAAATTGTTTAATTAAGTTGTGCCTAATTAATTAAATTATTTAATTAAGTCATTGGGCCTAATTAATTAAATTAAACAATTAAATTATTAGGCCCAATTGATTAAATTTGTTTAATTAAGTCATTGGGCCTAATTGATTAAAATTGTTTAATTAAATTGTTGGGCCTAATTAATTAAATTGTTTAATTAAGTTATTTGGCCTAATTGATTAAATTAAACAATTAAGTTAACTAGGCTTTTTAAGGACTTATTTAAATTGTTTAGTCAAATTATTGGATTAATTGGCAATTACAAAATAGTTTTGTAATTAGGGCTTAAAATTAATCCAAGGTATAAATACATTGCTATAGCCTCCAAACAAATTGAGAGAGAACGGCTAAAAAATTAAGAGAACAGCACATTAGAAATTCCTTTTGTCTTGTCGTTCCTTGTGTGGAGAAAAATAGTTTTTCATTCACCTGATTTTTTTTGTGTATTCATGTCACAACCCGGTACTCTCTTCGAGCCTGTGACAACTGTCGCGATGTCTCGATAGACATTCATTACCCAAAATGTCAATCGAAACCTCGCAAGGCTCTTGCATCAATTTTACATTTCCCTTGTGAGCGACAGTTACTAAATATCATGTTTTGAAAGAATATAGACTATTTTCAAATCAAAACGATCAAAAAGTAATTTCTACTGCACAGGGGTATTTTGGTCATTTTTACTTGAAAATTTTAAAACCTGGTGAAAATACAACATACGATCGAAAAATGTACATTTCTTATCTAAAAATAATTTTAGTAATCTAAATCATCCATTTAAAATAAAATTTTGGCTAATCGAACTAAATAAAAATATTAAATAAAATATTCTATTTTTTTATAAAACGATATTTCTAGAACTTTGCGTAAATAATTTTAGTAGCGTAAAAGAAAAATAAATTCATACATACAGTGGCACACGCAGCCAGGTACACAAAATATTCTACAATGACATGTGGGCCCTCAAAATAACTGAAAACATACAAGACTATAGACCTTCGATTTCTAAGGATCCAAATCCAAAAGCAACCCTCGACAAAATCGACTGTCTATAGACTATCCTGAGCCTGAAATGGGTAAAAAGAAGGGGTGAGTTTTTACAAACCCAGTGAGTAAGCAAATTTCATCTATAACATCTAAAGCCGAGTAAATGGAGACAATTTAAAACATCTAAGTATAATATAATTCATAATATCAAATCTCATTTCAACCCATATAAATCAATTACATTTCATCAAAAATAATCAACAGGGCTTATGACTCTCTTAAAAACTTGGCTCATGCCTAAAACTCGTACTCAGTGACACCTTGGCCCGGGGCATCCAACTGAGTCTGCCAAGGCTGTTAAAATAACATATGCACATAAAACAAGTTTTTACGTTTAAAATACAGTCGTTCCTTGGCGTTGGTTGAGTTTCATCTTCACGTGGTGGTTCGGCTTGAAGTGAACTCTAATGTTACCTTAAGAGATACCTTCCGCGTCTCTCGTACCAAAGTAAAATATAATCGGTTTTACCATGCCCCTCTAATAGGCTGGTCCACAAAAACCCACCCACTGCAGTAAGCTAATCAAATAACCCACCAATTCAATAAAATTTCCAATAGCATGACATGGCTGATATAATATTACCAACCAGTCAAGGCAAAGCAAAACAGTTCATAAATTCAACACAAACACAAATCCAGCCATGCTTGCCATCACATTGTCATAAGCCATCAATTCAAACCATATGTCAAAACATATATATAACACAAGTATACAGTCTCCACTTACTCAATTTCCAAAACTAGTATTCAATTTCAAAACGAGTTATAAATCTCATTTTGTTTAATCAACACTTTAATTATAAAACATAATAGTTTGCAATTTAAATTCATTTTTTAACACATAAAAACAAGTATAAACTACTTTAGATAGTTAAGATGAAAGTCTGATTACTCACAATAACAAGAGTATGGAGTACTCCTATTCTTGATCCTCGGGTATGATATCCTTACCCTTACCAGAGGGCTCACCACCTATACATAATACGTGGCACGTAATTCAATACATTGGTGCCAAATTGTTATAAAACTATTTCAGACTCTATATGAATGCATAAAGTTGAATGAGAAATGTTCAGATAGTCACTTAAAGACGATGTTCTACGTAGGTTCAATTGTGATCAGAATGAATTCGTATTCGACCTAATTCGAACTATACACCATTGATTTAACCAAAACATCAGATTCAACTCCAAATATATTCATTACACTTCCAATAATCTAATACACCAAAGCATTACAATAAACTTGATTTTTTGACTAACTTCACCATTTTTCAAAATTCATACCGCTTTCGAACTAACATACTAATCAATGAGTACACAGTCTCGTAAATCCATATATATATCATTAGGAATCAAATCCAAGTCCATTTACTATGATTTTCTCATTTTCCATCAAGCCGTTTTCTAAAGGAACTATACTTTTTTATAACCAGTTTCGATATCCAACATCATAATTCATCAATTCCTAGCTAAATAACATGAATTACAACCAAATCCATCATTAACATGCCTTATAGAAAATTCAGCCAAATGAGGGTGGTTGAAGAACATGTGATTTTCTTGTTTGTTTTTCCTTCCAAACGTCATAAAATGACTAAAAACACTAAGATATTATGAAATCTAGCAAAATTCATCACCAAAAATTCTCTCTCTAGATTTGGCCAGCAAAGGTTCCCTCTTGAAAACTTGAATTTCAGCCATGGAGAATGAAAAAGAATGCATGAGAAAGGTATATCACAAGCTAAAATTAAAAAATCTTACCTTTACTTGCTTGATTCCTTGAAATCCAACAATTTCTCTTGAATTTTTCCTTCCTAGGGTTTGTTCTTCTCTTTTTCTCTTTGTTCCCTTGCTTGGCCGGCCATAAGAGTGTGAATGTGAAGGTTTTAAGTGAGTTTATATAGGCAATTAAAATAATATTAAAGCTTGACACTTTTCACCTTTTAATTAGTCCATGTTTAAAAATTTAATAATTAAGCATTTCATTCCCACCACATATAATCTCTCACTTAAAAAATAATGAGTGAAATTCATGGGTTTGACAAGTGTCATGGTGGTGTAAAATTTCAAAAATTCCAATTTCGTCCCCGTGGACACGTAAAATGACCGTTTTAGCCCTATGTTCGAAAAAATATCAAAATTGAAAATTTTCACTTCCCAAATTCAAATAATGCTCTAATTAATCAAATTTAGTCAAAATATTGTCCAACATTCCAATTTTGCTCTTGGGTGGAAAAATGACCATTTTGCCCCTACGTTATGAAAATTCTCGAATTAACTCTAAATCAATCCTTGAACTTCGAATCACCATATTAAGACATTGTAAGGTTCAATAACTCTCAAATACATCCTAAAATCTCTATTCAAACTAGTTTGAAGTTTTAATCGACTTAATTGTACCATTAGGTACGATATTGACTTTTAACGATTCTCCGATACATTCACTTATACAAACATTCTATCAAGCACGTAAATGACATGGCAAGTATATAATAGAGTAGGGCTTGACAGCACTGCTGTCAAGCCCAACTCTATGATATACTTGCCATGTCATTCACGTTCTTGATAGCATGTTTGCATCCAAGTATGCAGATGCCTCGAAAAATCGTTAAAAGTTGGTATTGTACCTAGTGGTACAATTAAGTTTATTAAAGCCTCGAACTAGTCCAAATAGAGATTTTAAGATGCATTTGAGAGTTATTGAACCTTAAAATGTCTTAATATGGTAATTTGGAGTTCGAGGATTGATTTGGAGTTTAGTTGAGAATTTTCATAACGTAGGGGCAAAATGGTCATTTTGCCACCCAATGGTAAAATTGGAATGTTGGATGAGATTTTTGACCAAATTTGACTATTTGGAGCATAATTTAAAATTGTGAAGTGAAAAATTTCAATTCCGACATTTTTCGAGTATAAAGGTAAAACGATTATTTCTTGTATCCATGAAGACGTAATTGAAATTTTACACCACCATGACACTTGTCAAGCCCATGAATTTCACCTATTATCACTTTATACTTTGGATAATTATGGGATTAC
Source organism: Theobroma cacao (assembly GCF_000208745.1). Taxonomy (NCBI): domain Eukaryota; kingdom Viridiplantae; phylum Streptophyta; class Magnoliopsida; order Malvales; family Malvaceae; genus Theobroma; species Theobroma cacao. Next base: position 17,182,701 of record NC_030854.1, on the reverse strand, counting down.
ATGTGGTGGTGAGAAATTGCTTAATGGTTAAGTTTTTAATCATGGACCAATCAAGTGGTGACATGTGTCAAGCTTTAATATTTTTATGATTTTCCTTTATAAACCGACTTAAGCTTCTCCCATTTCACTCTTATGGCCGGCCAAGCAAGGGAACAAAGAGAAAAAGAGAAGAACAAACCCTAGGAAGGAAAAATTCAAGAGAAATTGTTGGATTTCAAGGAATCAAGCAAGTAAAGGTAAGATTTTTTAATTTTAGCTTGTGATCTACCTTTCTCATGCATTCTTTTTCATTCTCCATGGCTGAAATTCAAGTTTTCAAGAGGGAACCTTTTCTGGCCAAATCTAGAGAGAGAAGTTTTGGTGATGAATTTTGCTAGATTTCTTGGAAGAAAAAACAAGCAAGAAAATCACACGTTCTGCAACCACCCTCATTTGGCCGAAATTTCTATAAGGCATGTTAATGATGGATTTGGTTGAATTCATGTTATTTAGCTAGGAATTGATGAATTATGATGTTGGATATCGAAACCGGTTATTGAAAAGTATAGTTCCTTTAGAAAATGGCTTGATTGAAAATGAGATATTCATAGTAAATGGACTTGGATTTGACTCCTAATGATATATATATGGATTTACAGGACTGTGTAGACATTGATTAGTATGTTAGTTCGGAAGCAAAATGAATTTTGAAAAATGGTGAAGTTAGTCAAAAAATCAAGTTCATTGTAATGTTTTGGTGTATTAGATTATTGGAAGTGTAATGAATATATTTGGAGTTGAATCAGATGTTTTGTTTAAATCAATGGTGTATAGTTCGAATTAGGTCGAATACAAATTCATTCCGATCACAATTGAACCTATGTAGAACACCGTCTTTAAGTGACTATCCGAACATTTCTCATTTAACTTCATGCATTCATATAGAGTCTGAAATAGTTTTATAACAATTTGACACCAATATATTGAATTACGTGCCACGTATTATGTATAGGTGGTGAACCCTCTGGTAAGGGTAAGGATATCGTACCCCAGGATCAAGAATCGGAGTAGTCCATACTCCTGTTATTGTGAGTAATCAGACTTTCATCATAACTATCTAAAGTAGTTTATACTCGTTTTATGTTTTAAAGAAAAATGAATTTAAATTTCAAACTATTATGCTTTATAATTGAAGTGTTGATTAAACGAAATGAGATTTATAACTCATTTTGAAATTGAATACTGGTTTTGGAAATTGAGTAAGTGGAGACTGTATACTTGTGTTATATATATGTTTTGACATATGGTTTGCATTGATGGCTTATGACAATGTGATGGCAAGCATGGCAAGATTTGTGTTTGTGTGGAATATATGGAACTGTTTTGCTTTGCCTGGACAGGCTGGTAATATTATATTAACCATGTCATGCTGTCGAAAATTTTATTGAATTGGTGGGTTATTTGATTAGCTTACTGCAATGGGCGGGTTTTCGTGGACCAACCTATTAGAGGGGCATGGTAAACCCTGTTATATTTTACCTTGGTACGAGAGGCGCGAAGGGTATCTCCTAAGGTAACGTTAAAGTTCACTTCACGTCGAACCACCACGTGAAGGTGAAACTCAGCCAACGCTAAGGAACAATTGTGTTTTAAACGTAAAAACTTGTTTTATGTGCATATGTTATTTTAACAGCCTTGGTGGACTCGATTGGATGCCTCGGGCCAAGGTGTCACCGAGGACAAGTTTTAGGCATGAGCTAAGGTTTTAAGAGAGTCATAAGCCTTGTTGATTATTTTTGATGAAATCTAATTGATTTATATGGGTTGAAATGAGAATTGATATTATGAATCATATTATACTAAGATGTTTTAAATTGTCTCCATTTACTCGGCTTTAGATGTTACAGATGAAATTTTCTTATTCACTTGGTTTGTAAAAACTCACCCCTTCTTTTTACCCATTTCAAGCTTAGGATAGTCTGTAGACAGTCGATTTTGTCAAGGGTTGCTTTGGATTTGCATCCTTAAAAATCGAAAGTCTACAGTCTTGTATGTTTTCGGTTATTTTGGGGGTCCACATGTCATTGTAGAATATTTTGTATACTTGGTTGCGTGTGCCACTGTATGTATGAATTTATTTTGCTTTTATGCTACAAAAATTATTTACATAAAGTTCTATAAATATTGTTTTATAAGAAAATGGAATATTTTATTTAATATTTTTATTTAGTTTGATTAGCCAAAATTTTATTTTAAATGGATGATTTAGATTACTAAAATTATTTTTAGATAAGAAATGTATATTTTTCGATCGTATGTTGTATTTTCACCAGGTTTCAAAAATTTCATGTAAAAATGACCAAAATACCCTTGTGTGACAGAAATTACTTTTGTTTGTTTTTTATTTAAAAATAGTTTATATTCTTTTAAAACATGATATTTAGTAACTGTTGCTCACAGGGGAGACGAAAAATTGATGTAAGAGCCTTGCGAGGTTTCGATTGACATTCTGGGTAATGAATGTCTATCGAGACATCGCGACTGTTATCATGAGCTCGAAGGGAGTATTGGGTCGTGACAACTACCCCCCTTAAAATAAAATTTTGACCTCAAATTTCACTTATCAGACTCGAAGAAAAGATGGGGGTATTGGCTTTTCATCTGATGCTCAACTTCGCACGTCATATCTTCCATTCGCGCTTTCTTCCACAACACTTTAACCATTGGGATGCTTTTATTCCTCAACACTCGATCCTTTTGATCTAGAATACGTATAGGTTGCACCTCGAACTTCAAATTTTCCTGCAACTCAATTGGAGGTGCCTCGAGCATATGGGAGGGATCAAGTACATACTTCTTCAGCATCGAGATGTGGAAGACATTGTGAATCCGATCCAACTCCGAGGGTAATTCTAGTCTATATTTCCTTATTCATTTCCATATTAGTTAGTCACTTAAGATTTAAATTCATTGAAGTCGTGTGCACTTCTTTCATTTTGAATACTAGTTTCCTGCGTTAGGAAATTTTATTAACCAACTTTATTATCAGGATTACCTTCAATCATCTTGTACTATTCCTTTACACCAATATACCCATACATTCTCTTTAGCGTCTGCACAATCAACTCTGATATTTACAAACATAATATAGATTTTACTTAGGTACCCCACGACATCATCGCCAATATCTAATTTCAATCTCACATCGAGCGACCTCATAACTTATGCTTTAACCATTAATCTCCTTGACAATTCCAAGTTCCACATTTCCTTATCATGTATATAAAATATTTTAAAGTACTACTAACCATTATTCTTGACACTTGCAGTTCGGTCTATTCGTTTCAAAACTCTTATACATTGCCAATATATAAGTCAACAAAGAAACTTTCCAATTCATTCATATCAACACCTTCCAAAACCTTAAAACTCTAATTAACAAAGCTTAATATCAAGTCCAATGACCTTAATTCAACTCGTAAGTTCAACTTCCCGTCTTTCACCTCTTATTCCTACATCCTAGATATGAGGTGTTCCTAGCACGGCGGCACGATGGTTGCTTAAGTTTACTTAATCAACGCTATTCGTTTAAATTTAAGGTTACCATATTAATCATCCCCAACTGTTTGGTTTTCCTCCTGGCTTACTTCGCAATTTTCATAACCATTATATTCTCTTGTGCTTATCACATATAATAGACCAAGCCAATATTTTCAAATTCATCTCATTCTTTAACACTTGTCAACATCCATTACCACGGGTAAGAATCCCTTCTTACTTTCCTCAATTTCGACATATCTGAAATTGTACATCACTTAATTATTGCATCTCGCCTTTACGGTCATAAAATCAAAGTTTCTTAAGCTTTGGATGCAAAAACTTCCTCTTAGAGTATATCTGAAAATCAACATTTTCTGAATCCGTTACCTTTGAAGAAATCAAAATTTAAGACTAATCATTTGCACCATAGTTTTCATACTAATCCAAATAGACTTTCAAATTGATCCTTACAATAATTTATATATCAAGCTCCAATATAAATCTCCATATGGCATTTAGACTAGAATCAACCTTTTCAAGTCATTTAATTTCAAACAACTAAATCCATATCTAGTCCTTTAATCCTTTGTCTCCACACTAAGCATAGCAAAATTCAAGCCCATCCTTAGAGTAGATCAATAGAGAATTCGAGTTCTCGATCAGGAGGTAGTCCTGGTAATTCATCCAAAAACACATCAGAGAACTCATTTACCATTGGGACATCCTCTAACTTAGGTTCCCCCTTGAGGTATCAATCACATGTGCTAAATAAGCCGGATACCTTTTCTGCACTAGTTTCAAAGCTTTGATAGTCGAGATTACACAAGATGGTAATACTCAATGTTCCCCTGCAAATACAACTTCTACTCCTTTAGAATTCTAAAGTACAACTTCCTTCCTGAAATAATTTACATTCATCCGTGCAGTCAACCAATCCATACCCAATATCAAATCAAAATCTCTTATTTCTTGGGGAATTAAGTCAGCCCTGAATTCTTCCTCACCAACTCTTATTCCACAGTCTCTATAACAGGTGTTTCTAACCAATTGCTCTCCTAGAAGGGTATGAACTACAATTTCCTCCTCTTAAAGTGACAGGTTTCTATCAGAAAAGGATGTGAATGTCGTGCTCACATAAGATCTATCCGAATCAGAATCAATTAAGACATAAGCATCTCTGTCAAATACAAACATGGTACCTGTCACTGCACTGGGTCGAACTCGTGCCTCTTCCTCTCTTGACTGATCTAGTGAGAGGTGGAAGTCCACTTCGAGGAGGCATAATAATTTATAAGAAGAACAGAACGAGTTTAGACAACTTCAGGTTCTATATGCAGATGCATGCATTTGACTTAATCTAAACTAACTTGGTGGTCATACTAACACTGTAGTTTTTTTTAAAATAACTTTAAAACCAAAAGCTCTAATACCAAAGTAATTGTCCCAACCTGGTACTCCTTTCGAGCCCATGACAACTGTCGTGATGTCTCGATAGACATTCATTACCCAAAATGTCAATCGAAACCTCGCCAAGCTCTTGCATCAATTTTACGTCTCCCCTGTGAGCAATAGTTACTAAATATCATGTTTTGAAAGAATATAGACTATTTTCAAATCAAAACGATCAAAAAGTAATTTCTACTGTACATGGGTATTTTGGTCATTTTTACCTAAAAATTTTGAAACCTAGTGAATATACAACATACGATCGAAAAATATACATTTCTTATCTAAAAATAATTTTAGTAATCTAAATCATCCGTTTAAAATAAAATTTTGGCTAATCAAACTAAATAAAAATGTTAAATAAAATAATCCATTTTCTTATAAAACAATATTTATAGAACTCTGCATAAATAATTATTGTAGCGTAAAAGGAAAATAAATTCATACATACAGTGGCACACGCAGCCAAGTATACAAAATATTCTACAATGACATGTGGGCCCCCAAAATAACCGAAAACATACAAGACTGTAGACTTTCGATTTTTAAGGATGCAAATCCAAAGCAACCCTTGACAAAATCGACTGTCTACAGACTATCCTAAGCTTGAAATGGGTAAAAAGAAGGGGTGAGTTTTTACAAACCAAGTGAATAAGAAAATTTCATCTGTAACATCTAAAGCCGAGTAAATGGAGACAATTTAAAACATCTTAGTATAATATGATTCATAATATCAATTCTCATTTCAACCCATATAAATCAATTAGATTTCATCAAAAATAATCAACAAGGCTTATGACTCTCTTAAAACCTTAGCTCATGCCTAAAACTTGTCCTCGGTGACACCTTGGCCCGAGGCATCCAATCGAGTCCACCAAGGCTGTTAAAATAACATATGCACATAAAACAAGTTTTTACGTTTAAAACACAATTGTTCCTTAGCGTTGGCTGAGTTTCACCTTCACGTGGTGGTTCGACGTGAAGTGAACTTTAACGTTACCTTAGGAGATACCCTTCGCGCCTCTCGTACCAAGGTAAAATATAACAGGGTTTACCATGCCCCTCTAATAGGTTGGTCCACGAAAACCCGCCCATTGCAGTAAGCTAATCAAATAACCCACCAATTCAATAAAATTTTCGACAGCATGACATGGTTAATATAATATTACCAGCCTGTCCAGGCAAAGCAAAACAGTTCCATATATTCCACACAAACACAAATCTTGCCATGCTTGCCATCACATTGTCATAAGCCATCAATGCAAACCATATGTCAAAACATATATATAACACAAGTATACAGTCTCCACTTACTCAATTTCCAAAACCAGTATTCAATTTCAAAATGAGTTATAAATCTCATTTCGTTTAATCAACACTTCAATTATAAAGCATAATAGTTTGAAATTTAAATTCATTTTTCTTTAAAACATAAAACGAGTATAAACTACTTTAGATAGTTATGATGAAAGTCTGATTACTCACAATAACAGGAGTATGGACTACTCCGATTCTTGATCCTGGGGTACGATATCCTTACCCTTACCAGAGGGTTCACCACCTATACATAATACGTGGCACGTAATTCAATATATTGGTGTCAAATTGTTATAAAACTATTTCAGACTCTATATGAATGCATGAAGTTAAATGAGAAATGTTCGGATAGTCACTTAAAGACGGTGTTCTACATAGGTTCAATTGTGATCGGAATGAATTTGTATTCGACCTAATTCGAACTATACACCATTGATTTAAACAAAACATCTGATTCAACTCCAAATATATTCATTACACTTCCAATAATCTAATACACCAAAACATTACAATGAACTTGATTTTTTGACTAACTTCACCATTTTTCAAAATTCATTTTGCTTCCGAACTAACATACTAATCAATGTCTACACAGTCCTGTAAATCCATATATATATCATTAGGAGTCAAATCCAAGTCCATTTACTATGAATATCTCATTTTCAATCAAGCCATTTTCTAAAGGAACTATACTTTTCAATAACCGGTTTCGATATCCAACATCATAATTCATCAATTCCTAGCTAAATAACATGAATTCAACCAAATCCATCATTAACATGCCTTATAGAAATTTCGGCCAAATGAGGGTGGTTGCAGAACGTGTGATTTTCTTGCTTGTTTTTTCTTCCAAGAAATCTAGCAAAATTCATCACCAAAACTTCTCTCTCTAGATTTGGCCAGAAAAGGTTCCCTCTTGAAAACTTGAATTTCAGCCATGGAGAATGAAAAAGAATGCATGAGAAAGGTAGATCACAAGCTAAAATTAAAAAATCTTACCTTTACTTGCTTGATTCCTTGAAATTCAACAATATCTCTTGAATTTTTCCTTCCTAGGGTTTGTTCTTCTCTTTTTCTCTTTGTTCCCTTGCTTGGCCAGCCATAAGAGTGAAATGGGAGAGGCTTAAGTCTGTTTATAAAGGAAAATCATAAAAATATTAAAGCTTGACATATGTCACCACTTGATTGGTCCATGATTAAAAACTTAACCATTAAGTAATTTCTCACCACCACATGTAATCCCATAATTATCCAAAGTATAAAGTGATATTAGGTGAAATTCATGGGCTTGACAAGTGTCATGGTGGTGTAAAATTTCAATTACGTTCTCATGGACACGTGTAATGACCGTTTTGCCTTTATACTCGAAAAATGTCAGAATTGCAATTTTTCACTCCACAATTTCAAATTATGCTCCAAATAGTCAAACTTGGTCAAAAATCTTGTCCAATATTCCCATTTTGCCCTTAGATGGCAAAATGACCATTTTACCCCTACGTTATGAAAATTCTTGATAAAATTTCAAATCAATCCTTGAACTCCAAATCACCATATTAAGACATTTTAAGGTTCAATAACTCTCAAATGCATCTTAAAATCTCTATTTGGACTAGTTCGAGGCTTTAATCAACTTAATTGTACCACTAGGTATAATACCAACTTTTAACGATTTTTCGAGGCATCTGCATACTTGGATGCAGACATGCTATTAAGTACATGACATGACATGGCAAGTATATCATAGAGCTGGGCTTGACAGTTCAACCCATCAATTTTGTGTGGATTATGAGTTTATGAAACTCATCTTTGCTAGTGCATTGTCAAGGCATAACACTCTCAATCCTTAAAGAAGGATTTTCTAATTCATTAGTGTTGATCATAGTTAAAGGCTGTACAAGGATTCCTTAGACATCTTTGGTTTGCAATAATCGGGCTGAAGTGGTTGAGCTTTTTGAAGGCTGATTTGGTGGTTTAACAAATGATTCATCAACCTTTGTTAGGTAGGTAAACTTGATATGATCAGATATGTTTTATTTTTTAATTTAATTCTATACTCAATTTAGCATGAAAGAGATCCTAGGAAGGTGAGGCGTAATTTAATTTTAAATTTATTTCCACTACGTTTTATTTGTATTTGATGCATGATCAGCCTTCACCCAACATCTTGCACTTGTATTTGAAACAAGAACTTTTAATTCTCAAAACTGTTTGAGTGCAAGAATTGATGGTTTAATCTCATAAGTCTACTCTCGTACAATATAGTAGTTAATTTTAACTCCTTTATCTCTCAAGAATCAATCTTTTCTTTTTTAAAAGTTGATTCTTAAAGAATTGTGGGAGTTTTAAAAGAAGTTAGGGCACAATAATCGACCTTAAGAATATTAAAAGTTGATTCCAAACTTTTTAAAAGATAAAAACGCTTGGGTTTCTAACTAAAAGACACGATTCTCATTTCTCAAATCACATTAACTAGTCATGATTCTTTAGAATCCTTCTTCCAAATGCTTTAATCCTTCAGAAAAACCATTAGGGATTAAAAAGATTGAACCTTTTCAACAAAATCCTTCATTTTCACACTGATTAATTGGTTCTCAAATCAGTTTTCACTCAAATCTTCAAAAGCCCTTTTCTTTTGAAAAGAATAGTTTGTTCAACACAAAGCATTAGTTCTCTACCTATAAATCCTTGATTCTCTTGACCAAAAATCCTTCACTTGTTGATTTCTTACTTTTAAAAGTTGATTCATGGCTCCAAAAAGATCTAGAGAAGAAAAAGGAAAAGCACCAGCCAAGGTTCAAAAACTCAAACACCTAATCCTTTGGACATCAATTTTCCAACCAAAGCAAGTAAACAAGTCTATGATGATAATAGGAAAAAAGTAGTTCATGGAAGAATAATCAATTTAGCATGGTTTGAGAATGACTCTAGATTTCCTTACATTGAAAATCTAAAAATGTTTGGATAGTATGATTATTTAAGCTTGAGAAGACTAGTTTATGAGAAGTTGTTGAAAGTCTTCTATTCAAATTCAACCACAACGTACAAAGGGTGTTAGCTTTATACTTGTTTTGAAATGACAAAATTGATTGAATTGAATATGTTTGGAAAATGAATGAAAGATGTTTTTGAATATGAAAAAAAATCCTCATCAATGTTTTAAAGCTGATCTTAAATAGAGATGAGTTGAATATGCTTTAAAAATGCTGATGAACTTAAAGATATGCTCTTAACCACGTTGAAGGATTTGTGAAGAATCGATTCTTAGAAAAGAAGAAGTCAATTCTTGGAAGATAGAATCTTCAGGATTTGTGAAGAACTAACAACTCAGAAACTAAGAAACGATTCTAGGAGAATAGAATGGAAAAGGCAGAAATGTGAGGAAGAAAGATCTATTCTTCAAGAAGCAGAAGTCAATTCTAGGTGAAGAATGAACCAAAGAGCACAAGTCTAAAGATAAAGAATCGATTTTACATGGAGAAGGTATAAGTTATTGAAGCATCAAAAACAAGATTCAAAAACTTAGTGACCAAGAAAAAGATGGTACAATTAGACAAGATTGGATCGCTAAAAATCAAACTTAAATTCAAATTTTGGCACCAGACCACAGTGAATAATTGACACCTTAAGGTAAAAAAACTGATTCTCTAAGAGTGCAAAGGTGTCACCTTTGAACCTAGTTGTAGAAAGACTAACATCTCAAAGTAGAAGAATCAATTCTCTAGAGACAGAAAGGTCTAGACTTTATGAAGAACTAACAACTCATGATAAAAGAATAGATTCTCTATGTTCAATAAAAATGTGCAAGTTGGCTGAAATGTATGAAAGTTGATCCAAATTTGACTCCATCATGCAAGAAATTAAAGGGCTTATAAATATCTACCTTGATAATGTTAAAGTAGAGAACTTGAATATTTTGAATCATCTTTGGAGAGGAAAAGAGTGGAAAAACAATCAAAAGAACTGTTAGCAAAAAAATCCTATCTTCAAGAAAGAGCAAAACCTAAAGATCACATTTTTGTCCATCGGTTGATACTTCTTGAGCTTAACCCTTCCTTCATCATTCATATCTTTTAAGAAAGCTCTCATCTTTTTGAACCTAAACATGAAAATTAGCATTGTTAGAGATTCTTTAAAATCAACAATTATATTGGTTATACCTCCAAGTAAAGGGTAGAGGGGTTTTGCCTAATCCTTTAAATGGTTGTATCTTGTATAAAGGTTGTGCTTGAACCTGAAAAATGTAGTTTCTTAGTAAAAGTTACTCTTGATCCTAGGAAAAAGCTTGTTGTGAAGGTTACACTTGATCTTCTTAAAAGGCATGTTGTGAAGGTTATGCTTGATGTTGTTAAAAGGCATGTTATAAAGGTTGTGCTTAACCTTGTTGAAAAATAAAGTTGATAGTGGATAAAATCTCCTTGTACTATTAAGGGAGAGGATATAAGCATTAAAAGGCCGAACCTTTATAAAAATCCAACTTTCTTATTTATTTTATACTCTATTTTTGCTTCATTTTTACTGTGTCTTCAAAGATTTTTTAAAAAGGGAGAATTTTTTGTTTATAACCAATTCACCCCCCTTTTGGTTACTTTACTTTAAACTTATCTTCCTAACAATTGGTATTAGAGCATGTTCTCAAGTTTTATAGGTTTAACAACCTTGGAGAGATACTAAACAAAAAGCCAAAAGTGATAGCCATGGCATCCTCTAGCTTCATTGGACAAGGACAATCTATGAGGCTACCTCCACTGTTCAAAAGCAAAACTACCCAATCTAAAGAATGAGGTTTGAAAATTTTATGCAATCTATTGATCTGGATCTTTGGGATATTAATGTTGATAGACCTTACATCCCTAGTATTGTTAATGGTGTGAAACATGTTAAGACAAGACCTAAATGGGATGATAAGGATAAGTAATTGATACAAGTAAATCACAAAGCTATAACAGCTATTTTATGTGCTCTTAGTGAAAGTGAATTCAACAGGGTAGCTATGTGCTCTTCGACGAAAGAAATTTGGGACATATTAGAAAACTACTATGAAGGCACAAGCCAATTGAAGGAATCAAGATAAGTATGTTTGTCACAACCCAAATTTCGGGCTATGACCAGCGTATGCGCCTAATGGGCATAGCCCACTAAGCCCAAGCAAGCCTATTTAAGCAATCCCGATCATTAATCCCAGCCATCATTTCTATTATATAAGCAATTGCAACATCCCTATTTTTGTGTAGATTGATGTAGTAGGTTCCTTATAATTTAATTTGTTTTAGGTTTATATTAATTATTGAGGCCTTGAAAAGGGATGTAATTTAACGCTTACTTTATGGATAATATTATTTTGGATATGGGCAGCTATAAATATCAATAGGGTTCTTTAATAGAACTCATTATATTATGTAGTAAGTGGGAGTTGTTTCCATAATCCAAGGTTAAATTAAATTAAACATTTTAATTGATGCTTATACTATTGGTGATGATTACTAATGTATGTGAAATTTTTGAACTAGTAATATAGGTAAAATTAAATATGTCTAAACTTGATTGATTAGAAAATTAGATATGTGCCTAATTAAAACTTATGCAATGATGTAGTGATATGGCTACAAAACAAATTATTGCTGATTTGACTAAAGGTGCCAAACTTGATGGAAAAAACTATAATATCTAGCATAAAAAGGTTCGGTATCTTCCTAATAAGTAAGAGTTGCTTGATCATCTGACCAAAGAGATGAACCCACCTACAATTGGAAACACTACCCAGCATCGCCATGACCAAGAGGCCTTTGACACTTGGTATAAGAGAGACCGTAGTGTGCGTTTTACCATGTTAAGTTGCATGCATGATGATCTTATTGGGCAGTTTGAGAACTTCCCAACTGCCTAACAGCTGTGGGAATAACTAAAATTCAAGTATGGTGGAACAATTGAAATTCAAGTATGGTGGAACCACAGCTATGAGACTTCATGCCTTTACGCTTAGGTTTAATCAATATGTGATGGACTACAAGCACACTATGGTTAAACACTTGTCAACCATGATAAGAGAGATGAAAGCAGCTGGCTATGATTTCACAGATGAGCAGTAGCTTTTAGCTATCTTCAAGTCATTCCTTGAGTCCTTATAGGGACATGGTAAACTTGTATTAACACACAGTGAAGGGATAAAGACTTTTGATGACATTTCCCACCATTTAGAGCTTGAGGCAGAGCGTGGAGAAACTATCTACAGCATTGCACTGATAGCTCAAGTTGTAAATCGTTAAGGGTATGTTCCTCAACGAAAGAGGCAACAAAAGGAGGGAAAGACTAGAAATCTAAGGCCCAAAAGTGATGGAGTCACCAAGCGCCAAAGAGGCAAGCGTGGTGGGAAGAAGGATAAGTCCAAGTTTATATGCTTTAACTGTGTTAAGAAGAGACATTTTGCTCAAGAGTTCACTGAGCCTAAGAAGGTTTGTCTTTTAAACTACTTTAGAACTTATGTATGTTCTCATGTGTTTATAGCTCATTATCTCCTTGGTTGGATTATAGATGTAGGAGCAACCAAGCACATAACCTACAACCATGTAGGATATGTTGATTACCATCGTTTACCAATAAGTAGACACTTTGTCATGATAGGGAACGAAAAACAAGAATAGGTCCTAGGAATAGAAACTTACCAACTCACAATGCACAATGGGCGAAAATGGCTCCTACATGATGTGCTTCATACTCCATCCATATGATGTAATCTACATTTAGTTTCAACATTGATGGGTTTAGGATTTAATTTTACCTTTGACAATTATAGTTTGTCTAATTTTCTTGAAAACATGTGTTTTGGTCATGGTTATTTTAAAGACAGTTTGTTTATGTTAGATTTGAATTTTAATAATGTTGTTGCTTTTTTTTCAAATTCTTCTTCTGATGTTATAAATGATTCTGTGAAATGACATACTAGATTCAGACATATTGGGCAAAATAGAATGTCCAGATTGGCTAGAGAAAAGTTATTAAGCTCACTCTCCAAAGGTAAACTTCCTACATGTGAGCCATGTCTTACATGTAAGTCTAGCAAAAAGCCTTTTGGGAGGCTAAAAGGGCCACCCATATTCTAGAACTTGTCCATTCGGACATATGTGGGCCTATGAATGTGAAGGCATGCAATGGCACATCCTATTTCATTACATTCATAGATAATTACTCAAGATATGGATCCATATTTCTATTGTCTCAACGTTCTGAAGCTTTGAATTGTTTTAAACACTTTATGGCAGAGGTTGAGAATCATAAAGAAAGAAAACTTAAGGTTTTTCACACTAATAGAGAACTTAAATACCTATTTGATTAGTTCATAAATTATGTGAGGAAAATAAAATACGTTGACAATTAACGATACCTAGAACTCCGCAACAAAATGGTGTTGCAGAGAGAAGGAATCATACATTCTTAATCGTACATCCTTACATGGTTAGGTCAATTATGGCACTAACCAACCTTTTAATAAGTTTTTAGAGGGATGCCTTTTTGATCGTAGCATACATCCTTAATTGTGGGCCCTCAAGATTTGTTCCCACAACTCCATATGAGTTATTGAATGAAAGTAAGCCCAATTTGGAAGGCTTACATCCTTGGGGATCAATAGGGTATGTACATCACTCATCTCATAAATATGGGAAACTTCGCCCTAAAGATATGTTTTCTCCTATGGTGAGATTTGCACCAATTCGCCTTATCCTGGTTATAGTGGCACATCTAGATTTGGAATTATTCTAAATGGATGTGAAAACTGTAGTTCTCAATGGAGAAATCAATGAAGATATTTACATGAATCAACTAATTGGTTTTCAAGCCAAAAGAAAAGAATAAAAGGTGTGTCGCTTGAAATGTTCTATCTATGGCTTGAAACAATCATCTCGACAATGGTATCTTCATTTTCATCAAGCCATCATTTCTGTAGGCTTTGTGATAATTGAAGAGGACCATTGCGTATATGTAAAGAGATTAAGGAATAAGTTCTTTATTTTTTCATTATATGTGGATGATATCTTATTAGTTGGGAACGACATGGAGTTAATTGTCACCACTCAAAAGTGGTTGTCCTCCACTTTCAAAATGAAGGACATGGGACAAGTTGAATACATCCTTCGGATTAAGATCTCAAGAAATAGTTCTAAGAAGTTCTTGAGTTTGTCTCAAGAAAATTACATTGAAATGGTTCAGAACAATTCAGTGTTCAAAACTACAAGCCCATAAACACTCAAATAGAGAAAGGCCTATATCTCAGCATGGAACAATGTCTTAAAACTGAAGAAAAAAAGAAACAAATGGTGAACGTGCTATACACAAGTGTTGTTTAATATTTGATGCACACTATGATGTGCACTCGAGTGGACATATGCTTTGCAGTTGGTCTGGTTAGTAGGTACCAAAGTAATCCTGGGATTGCCCATTGAGCTACAATAAAAAAGGATATTATGGTATTTTAAAGGAATCACTAATTTGGTTTTGTGCTATCAAGGTGGAAGTCTAAAATTGGTCAGATATAGTGATGCTGATCACGTTAGTGATAAAGATGATCGAAAGTCTACTTTACGATATGCTTTTATACTTGGAAAATAAGCTATCTCTTTGAGTAGTAAGAAGTAGCTTTATACTACTCTATATAGTTTGGAAGCAGAGTATGTAGCATGTTGTGCTGTAGTACAGGAAGCTATTTGGTTGAAGAGATTCTAGCAAAGCTTGAACATTACTAGGCATCTTAGTGAAGTTGTTGTTCTTTATTGTGACAACACAGCTGCCATAGCTTAGACAAAAGATCCTAAGTGTCATGGAAAAACCAAACACATTGGTACTCGCTACCATTGCATTCGTCACATCATTGCACAAGGTCTTGTTGTGTTGAAGTAAATTTTCACAATTGATATGGTAATAGACCCATTCACTAAACCTATTGATAGAAATGTTTTCCAAAAGCATATTAAGGGTTAAGGGTTATTACCCATTTGATATTCATGTACTATTGTTTTGTGAACAATTAATAAATTAAGTTTGTATTGATTTGTTTGATCAAATGTTGTTAATTAATTAGGGCACATATGTAAGGTAATTATTGTCACCTGGCTTTATGGATTATTCCTCTCACATGCGATAATTGCCCTAACGCTGCGGTAGTGTGTGGGATGAGACTTAAAATATCACAAGGCACCAATCATTTTGTGATCTACTTGTCACATGAGTTGTGAGCAAGGATCTTAGCAATGTCACCTTGACTTAGAGTTAAGATGAGGCTCATAAGAGTTGAACATGGAGATTATCCATACTCCATGGAGCTAGTGATAGTCGAATTTGAATCTTAGGGGATTCAAGTGAATCTTTTTGCAGGGATTGGACCAACTTCCGTATGGTGGTTTTGACGTGACAAACCCTAAATGGGAGATCCACCATAACGTACATTTCATATTGTATGTGTTATTAGTCAAACGATGGAAGGGAGTAATTGAATAGATCCCTACTTAATCACTGTATGAGCCCTAAGACTTATGCTGTGAGACCTTAACCTCTATAGGCTTATAACTAGGCATAGATGCCATAACACAAGCTAGGGGTAGTTTCGTCATTTCCTCTAATAAGCTCCCAAAAGAAATTTTTATTATATTTTAAGGTCTAAATAGGCATAAGACCACATAAATGATGTGTACTGATGAAAACACGAAGAAAACTAGACGTTCTAATAAATTTCACAATAAGGGCAAAATGGTCATTTTTCACCTCGGGTAAAATTTTATAAGTTTTCATGAACCCAAGCATTTCTAGACCATTATGGACTTTGTCCTAGTGTCAAAAGAGTAAAAGATTGCATAAAGGATTGGAAGAGAACAAGCTAATTTGTGGAGGGGCATTTTCATAATTTAAGTGAAGTGGATAAACATGGCTATAAATATCTTGTTCTTCTAGTAGCTTCTTCATTCTTCAGCAGCTTTTCTCCTTCTTCTTCTTCCATCTCACGTTGCTTCCATCCTCTGTGGAAGCTTGATATGAAACTTTCATAACTTTCTCTCTCTAGCTCTAATTTTCATACCTTTGTACCCTTTTGACTAGAACCCTTGTGCCATTTCACTTTCTCACTTTAAAACCCTTGAAAAATCCCACTTCCATACTTTCTCTCACTAGTTAGGTATTTAGAGAGAGAAAGAGAAAGAAAGCCCCTATAATAGCTTGAGAATTGTTGGAAAGAATTTCAAGGTTACAAAGCTATCAAGGTAAGTAGTAAACTAAAGTTGATTTTTAGTGTTGAAAATGATTAGTAAGTAAACTTGTGAATTTTTTGTAGTTGAGGTTATCCACTTATTTTAGAGTGATTAGGGTAGTGAAAATAGATAGCCATTTAAATGGCATTTGGAAGTTAGCTAAGAGAAAGCTTTTGAACTTTATAAGTATGTGAATTGACAAATTGGTGATGCTAATGTGATGATAGGTTCTAACGAAGTCCCACAGCCCAATTGGACCATTAGGGAAGTTAGAGTTGGTTAACGGCTCAACAAATACCGGTGAGTGGACTTGCATTTCAAAATTTGTTTTAGGAATGTGAGTGCAATTGTACAAACATTTGAAAGATTTTATCCAGTTTTCCTTTGAAAATGTACCTTGGGAACAAGCCTTTGGTGAAGTGATTTTATACTGTAGAAATGTGCTATATAATGTTTTATGTGTTATCACAATATGATAATATGCATGATATGCATTGGGTGCTTCTTTGTATGTTGATGTGGACCTGACTATGTGCGAGTAAAAGTGTACATACGCCAATGATGACTGACTATGTGCAAGTAGGAGTGTGCATAAGCCGATGATGACTCGGCTATGTGCGAGTGGGAGTGCACATAAGCCGATGATGACCTAGCGATGTGCTAGTGGGGAGCAGATGAGCTGATGACGATGGAAGAGTGTGCGTGATGATGAATATATATATATATATATACATGTATAGATATGTGTGTTGTAGAAAGTTCATGAATATGTAAATGGTTGAAATGCATGTGAAATTTGACATGTTAAACTTTGGGAAATTATATGAGTTTCATGTTGTGTTGGTCATGTGAACAAGGTGGCCTTTGCTTGAGAGAATGGGAAATTTTTGCTAGTGCCTTATTTCTCGTTGCTGTGAGATTGAATCTCCTTGCAACGAGAAACTTTCGGGTTAGAGGGGTAAGGCTGGCCGAAAATCTCGCTGCAGCGAGAACGTTACTGTAGCTTCTCGCTGTAGCGAGAAACTTTCTGTTTTGTGACCAAAAATTTCGCTACAGCGAAAAACTTTCTGTTTTGCTCCTCATTTGGTTCAGTTGCTACCCTATTTTCCATTTCTTTGATACCATAGTTGAGCATGGACTTCCAACATTAAGGAATAAATGAATTAAGTTTAAAAATGAGGAGGTTTGGTGGGAAACCCTCAGCCAGTTAAGAAACCCTCGGTTAGATGATAATTTAAGTCAAGTGTCGTTGCAATAAAAATTCATTCTCGTTGCAGCGTAGCCTTTCCGCTGCTGCGAGGACCCATCATTTATTTGACCTGATTCGCATGAATGCTATCAAAGTTTTCACTCTCCAAATCCTTTGTTGAGCATGGACCCTTTTCATAAAGTGATTTACTCATGTGGGGTTTACATGAGGGGTTTTAATAAGAACTAAAACAAATTGCATTCTTTTGAAAAATGAATGCATCATGATTTCGTTAAACATTCCTTAATGTTTTCTTGTTCCCTTCTTGTTCACTCACTAGGTTTATAGTCACCGTTTTCAACTTCATGTTTTCAGATCAGGAGGCAATCAGTAATTAGGTCGAGATGACCTCGTAGATTTGACTTGTCACGACCCAGAACTCCCATCGGGCCTGTGACAACCGCTACGACGTCTTGATAGGCACTCATTACCTCGAATGCTAATCGAAACCCCGCAAGACTTAGCATCAGCTTTCGCATCTCCTCGGTGAGCGACAGTTATTAAATCTCACATTTCAAAAAATCATAAGTCGTTTCCAAATCAAAACAATAAAATATTATTTTTATTTTTTTTGGCTCACAGGGGCATTTTCGTCATTTTTCTTCAAAAATACGAAACGCGCCAAAAATATGGTGTAAAAGATAAATATGTTCATACATACTTTAAATCAAATAACTGAAGTATAAAATTACTTTACAGTGACACGTGGGCCCCCAACTGACCAATAAGGTGTAGGGCTACGAACCCTTACTTTCTAGGATGCAACTCTGAGATTAATTCTCGTCTTAATCAACTATCAACAAATTGTCCTGAGCTTGAAAAATGGATAGGAAGAGAGGTGCGATTATGATTACATAATCCCAGTGAGTAAACAGACACCATCTAAACTATCTAAAGACGAGTAAATAGAGACGAATTAAAATACTCTTTTCCAATATATGTTTCATAACATGAATATTCAGTTTACTCAATTAATCAACATGGCTTATATATCTCACAAAACTTGGCTCCTGCCAAAATCATTCCCGGGGATGCCTTGGCCTAGGCATCTGACCGAGACCACTAAGGCTATTAAATATCTTTACATCTGAAATTCTAACCATGCCTTGGCGTTGGCTGAGTCTCATTCTCACATGGTGGTCCACGTGAAGTGCACTCAAAAAGCCCACCTCAGAAGATACCCTACGCGCCTCTACGATTGAGGTGAAAATATAAAGGAGTTTACTGTGCCCCTCTAATAGGCTGGTCCACGGAACCCTGCCACTGCAGTAGCTAATCTTTATTTTATCTACCACCTGATTTATAAAATCCTTATTTGCATGACATGGCAATTTATCGCAATCTAGCCTCTCAAGGCTGAATACATAGTATATATAATTTTGATACAAATACCGACTTTGCCATTCATGCTCACATATTGTTATAAGCCATATAATTTAAAACACAATTTATAACACAAGCAAGCAGTCTCCAATTACTCTATTTCAAAACCAGTATTCAATTTTCCAAAAATTTATAAAATCATTTTATAAAATCACAATTTCTCCTAAAACACAGTAATTTATCATTTAAACCCATTTTCCATAAAATCACACTATTGTATAAAACTACTCTAGATAATTAAGACGATAATAAGTTTAGTCACTGTATTAGAAGTAGAAATACTTCTATTTTCAGTCTACGGGTACAGTCTTTTACCCGTATCCAATGGCTCACCACCTAGCCATAATCCATGACACATATTCCAATTAAATTGTGTCTAACAGTCATAAGCTATTTCAGGCTCGATATATATGCATGATATGAAATGAAAAATGCACGGGTAGCTATCTAGACCCGATATTGGCCTAAGTCGATTTTTCATCCGATAAATTGGCCAATGTGTCTAATTTCACTCCAACTTGCTCCATTTCTTTTCCAATCCCTCAATTCACCAAGCACAACTAATTAACACACAATTAGGCAAAATTTATCTTCACTTTTCTTCTTGGAACTTTCGGCCAACATTGGTACACTAACTCCGTGATTTTTCCTACTTAATTTTCTCTCCATAATTCATTAATTCCTACACCAAAAATTATTATTTCTTAATCAAATCACCTAGAATAACATCCCATTCTTCCTCATTATTCACTTAGAGAATTCGGCTATTGATAGGCACCAAACCTTTAATGGTTTTCTTAACTTGTTTTCATGTTACACATCATTAATCACCTAAAAACACTAACATACCTAAAAATCAAACCTATCCAAGATCATTCTCTCTCCATACCCATTTTGACTAGCCATGAATTCGTCATGAAAACATGTAATTTAACCATGGAAATTAAGTTAAAATGCATGGATAAGGTAAATCACTAGCAAAATCAAAGAAATTTTACCTTTGCTTGATCAAATCCTTGAATTCCAACACTTTCTCTTTGATTTTTCCCACCTAGGGTTTGTTCTTCCTTGGTTTCTCTTCTCTTCTGGTTTGGCTAATCACTTGGGAGAAATGGGCTGATTTTTTGCCTTTTTATAAAGAAATAATAAAATAATAAAAACATGACACATGGCATTTCCTTATTGGTTCAAATTTTAAATATTTGACTTTTAATTCTTTAATTCTCCACCACACATTTCTCATGTTTATCCATTTCCATGGTGAATAAAATCCCTTGGTCTTAACAAGTATCGGGGGTGAAAATTTACCGATTTGCCCCCGAGGTGGCAAAATTACCATTTCACCCTTATACTCCAAATTATATCGGAATTAAAATTTTTCACTTCTAAACTTCAAATTATACTCCAATAAGTCAAATGGGGCCAAAAAAATCTTTTCTAAAAATTTCCATTTTGTCCCCAAGTGGCAAATGACCATTTTGCCTCTAGATAGTGAAAATTTCGGTTTGACTCCAAATTGATCCTCGAACTCCAAATTACCATTTTGAGTCATCCATGAACAGTGAAACTCTTAATTTCACCTTAAAATTCCTATTTGAACTAGTTCGAGGCTTAATCGACTTAATGGTACCATTAGGGGCAGTATCGTCTTTTAACGATTCCTCGAACTTCCTAAATATGCAAACATTCTATTGAGCATGTAAATGACGTCGTAATTATTTTATAGAATAGGGTTTGACACGACTATTGGTAGATGTCTCGGCATTCAGTAGCTGTACATTTGCCCCGAGTATCTTCGTTGGAAATCGAGTCTTATTTTTTAGATGTATAGACAACCCTGATGTAAATTATTTAGATACATGTTATAGACAATGTATATATATACTTTATTGATATGCCACTATGAGTTGGCAATGTTTAGTATTATTTTGATTCAAAGTTATGAAATATGACTTCAGTAATTTTGATGGAGTAATGAACAGATCATGTAAATAGGCTTGCTTGGGCTTAGTGGGTTATGTCCATTGGGCCCATGCGTCAATCATGGCCCGGAATTTGGGTCGTGACATATGTAGTCCAAATTTTATACACTTTGGGACTTGGATCTATGATATGAAGTTGAGATTTGGTGTTGCTACTTTAGCATAATTTCCAAGGGTCAAAAATGATGTGATCTAACGAAACATGACTAGGAAAGCAGCTAGATCTTAATGGATTGACATGAGTATCCAAGGAAGAGTCATTATACGTCTCACATACATGGTCTATAATTCATTGCTCGAGCGGTTATAAAAAGTAGTTGTTAGATATAACCATGAGTTTAGACACATAAAGAGATTATGCATGGTTTTCACATGTAGGAGGGATCAAAGATGCAAAATCTTGTTTGATTAAAATGATTTGGGGTATGACGAGAACTCGAGCAGTGCTATGTTAGTGAAATGGTAACTTAATATCTCACTGCTCACCAATACCTTTATTTTCTCATTGGTCGCACATTCCATTTTCCCTGTATAACAATAAATGGAGAATGAGTTAAATTAAGAATGGTATAAGTGGATGCCAATGTGTATATGTGGGAGATGTTGCATTTAAATGTGGTGCATCCACATGGCATGCAACTTCGTTAATTATTTGTGGATATTTAACAAATATTAAATTAATTAATATTGGATATTATTTTGATATTTCCTAATTTAATAATTAAAAGAAAAGTTTGAGATAGGATATAAATTTAAATTTAATAATTATAAGAAAATTGTTTTAAATTTAAATAACATTTATCTATCCATTATATCTAAATTTAATTTGTTTAAATTTAAATAAGGATTAATTACATTTAAATTTAATTTGTTTAAATTTAAATAAGGATTAATTACATTTAAGTTTAATTTGTTTAAATTTAAAAGTAATATTCTATCTCTATATCCTTAATACATCTATAAATAGTGAATAGACGTACTAGTTTTTTACAAACAATCAAGAGTGAACGTGAGTTGTTCTATAAGTCAGAAAAACCAAATACTCTTTTCTCTTTTTTTTTTGCTCTTCATTCTTAAGGCATAATCAAAGGCCAAAGGGTTTTGGAACGTATAATTCCTTGTGGAGGACTCTAATAGCTGCTCCATAACAATGAGAGTGAAGAGATCATTGTGTGCACGAAGGAGGATTTGTAAGGCAAGCTTCTTCGATTAGATAGGGAGTGAAATATTTATCTAAGAAGGTAGGCCCACCTCTAAACATTTATACTTTTTTGGATGATGTTTACTTACATTATGTTGAACTAAACTTTTAATCTAGAATAACAATTGAACCCAATGCATAGTTTGAGTTTTTAATATTCTTTCTTAGTTATAATAGTGCTTGAGTTGTTTATTTCAATCTTGTTCTTAATGTGTCTAATTGCCTGATCACCAATGAGATTGATTTGAAAATCTAAGCAGAACTAAAGCAGAGAGTTTAGAGTAAGCCTTGGACGAAATAGCAAATGTTCAATATCAATTGCATGAGACGATTGATTTGGTTCGTGTGTATGGTAGACATACACTTACATGTCATATGTAGCCAAAATTAGAGTCTGGTCTTAATAAATTTTTTTAAGTTTAATTTGCATAGACATATAGTAAATTGGTAAGATAGATATTTTTAAAAGCAACTCAATAGAGGCTTACAAATAAATTAGAACTTTAGGTTAACAACTCAACTATTTAGTAAGTAAAGAGAGAATAAAAAAGATTTAGATGAAAGATTGAAAGGATATTGTTGTTCTAGACATTTGATTTATTGATTCTAGTTATTTTTGCTATAGTTCTAATTTTTAGTTTTAGTTTAATTTTAGATTTCTTTAATTTGCAATACCTTTAATTTTGGTTTTTTGAATAAGATTAGGTTGTGTCAATTTTAGTATTTGGCAAGAACAATAGTAGATTAAGTAGAATTCTCTATGTGAACGAAATTTATTTTCATTATATTACTTGTTTACGATACGTACATTTACATGGTTTTTCCAATAAAGAATATGGAATACATTTATTCTGATTTTTAGAACATCTAAATTTTCAATTTTATTTGATGACCTCTACATTTACATTTGCATACATATTGTTTTGTTAAAATTTGATTGTATTGCAAATGATCTTTTGTACATCTTTTATTTAATGAAATATCTCTTTTGATTGATACTCTATGTTGATATTACTTTGTGTTGATTGATGATTGATGGAAATCTCTTACCATGAATGTCTATGTGCTTTATCTTCAAATGCTATTTAATATGAACTTAAACTCTTGCTACTAATGATATGTTTTCTCTGTGAGTTTTATATTCTTATACTCTATTTTTTGTTTCTTTTTTATATAACAAAAAAGGGGAGAATATTGTGAGTAAATTTCCCAAGCTTAACCTCTTTAAATCTTATGGCTAGATTTTTCAAAATGATTTCAAAAGTGCTTTCACACTCAAATATGAATCTTTTTTAAAAGAGCACGAGTTTAGGGGGAGCATTATTTGCAAAAAATATTTTCAACTACCTTACCTAGTTTTGAAATCTTTAGCATAATTTTAGAGGGAGTTCTTCAATGAGCAAATTTAACTCTAAATTTTATCATATATAAAAAAAAGAGTTTGTTAGCATTATTCTTGTTTTGAAATGACATAATTGATTAAATTGAATGTGCTTTGAAAATGAATGAAAGATGTTTTTGAATACAAAGAAAATCCTCATAAATGTTTTAAAGCTAATCTTAAAGAGAGATGAATTGAATGTGCTTTGAAAATGTTGATGAACTTAAAGATATGCTCTTAAACATGCTCAAGGAGTTTTGAAAGTGTATATGCAAAGAAATTAGTTTTCAAAGAACTCAAACTCAAAGTGCCAGCCCAAGAATCAAATTCTAAAATGTAAAAACTTGATTATTAAATGAGAAGAAAGCAAAATTTATTTCTTTATCACAGGAAGAATCAATTATGTAGATGGGAGAAGTTAGTTATTAAGTAGCATTTATAATGAAGAATCAATTTTGAGAAAGGAATTCAGTTATTAGAAAAAAGAAGTTTCAGGATTTATGAAGAACCAACACCTCAAAAAGCAAGAATCGATTATAGGAGAACAGAATGCAGAAGGCAAAATATAAGGAAGAAATAATTGATTCTCCAAGAAGCAAAAGTTGGTTCTAAGTGAAGAATGAACCAAAGAGCTTAAGTTTGAAGATAAAGAATCAATTCTACATGGAGAAGATATCGGTTCTTGAAGCAACAAAAGCAAGATATAGAAACTTTGTGACCAAGATAGAGATGGTACAATTGAACAATATTGGAGCGCCAAAAATCAAGCTCAAATTCAAATTTTGGCACCAAGCCACAGTGAAGAATTGACACCTTGAGGCAGAAGAATCAATTCTCCAAGAGAGCAAATGTGTCACCATTGAACCTAGTTGTAGAAGAACCGACATCTCATAATAAAAGAATTGGTTCTCTAGAGATAGAAAGCTCTAGACTTTATGAAGAATTGATAGCTCATGATAAAAGCATCGATTCTCCATGTGCGACGAAATGTACAAGTTGGCTGGAACGTACAGAATATGATTTGAATTTGACTTTTATGGCAAAGAATGTTGGCTCCATTAGCTTTTGATGATAATAAAACATTCCCATTTATTTCTGTTTAATTCCTTTACTTGAGTGTGCAGGAAATTAATATATGAAATTAATTTCTTAAATCTTCAAAGAGTATTTTTGAAAGAAAAAGAGGGATAAAATCAACAAGATGTAACTGAATAACAAGGAGGAAGCTTATTGGTGAAACAAAGAAGAACATTGGTTTACCAAATTTCAAATTGGAGAAATGGCAGGCTGAAGAGTTTGAGAAATAGAACCAACTTAGTCAACCAAGTCAGTTGACTAAGTGCCCTTTGCCAAAGTCTACAAATTAGAAACAAAATCAACTTAGTCAACCAAGTTGGTCGACTAAGAGCTCTCTGTTTGTAATTTGAACTAGAGCACTACAAGACAGATTAATGGCTAGAACTCATCCTCAACTGTTTTCAACGGATATAAACTACCAAACTGCCATCAGAGTTGCATCTCCAAGTATAAAAGGGTCTTCTAACAATGAGAAATAAGTTTTTTGAAGCCTTGAATGTGATTTGAGCTTTAGAAAGAAGAAAAACCAGAAAAGCTTCACTGCACTTATCTACACTTAAACGCCTAGTCTTTGTCATTATATTTAGCACTCAATCTTGTACCAATCAGATCAACTTGTGATCATAAGTACTTCCTTTAACATCTCTTCTTGTATACTTAGAGTGAGGGAGTCACTTTAAGGGGTTGTTCAAGCTTGGAAAAGCTTGAATGTTATAGGTTGTGGTTGAGCCTTGGAAAACCACTTTGGGTTGTAGTTGAGCCCGTGAAAAACTAGTGTAAAGGTTTTGGCTGAGCCTGCGAAAAACCATTGTAAAAGCTTGGTGAAAGCTTGTGAATTTCACCAGATTCTTAGTGAATCGTTGGGAAAATCCTTGGTTGGATAATCAAGGTAGTGGATGTAGGTCTTGGACCGAACCACTCTAAATTGTTATGCACCTTATACTCTGTTTTTACTTTTTTAAGTTTTGGAAATTAGTTACACATCTTGTCAAGAGCCAAATTGTGTTATTCACCCCCCCTCTAGCACATATCAATGGGACCAACAATTGGTATCAGAGGTAGTTCCTTGTTTTTAAGGCTTAATGTCCTTTGGGAGGATCCAAATGGCTCAACGAAAAACCATAGTTTGTAAGGGACAATCAACAAATAAACCATCTCTGTTTGATGGCTCTAATTACCCTTATTGGAGCATTAGAATGTCAATTTATATTAGGGCTATAGATTATGAAATGTGGGGTGTCATAACTGATGGACCCTTTATGCCCTCAACCATGAATGTAGTTACAAATGAATTAATGCCCGAGCCAACATCTGAATGGATTGAGGCTGAAACTAAGAAAGTTCAAATAAACTTTAAGGCTATCAACACATTACATTGTGCCTTGATCCCCACTGAATTTAACAAAGTCTCAAGCTGTACAACAACTAAACAATTGTGAGAAAAACTTAGAATAATCCATGAAAGAACTTATCAAGTAAAAGAGTCCAAAATTGCTCTCTTAACACATAGTTATGAAATGTTCAAAATGGAGCCTGGTGAAGACATCACCAGCATGTTTGATAGGTTTACAAACATTACAAACAAATTAAGTCAGCTAGGCAAGCCTATCCCTGAACATGAATTAGTTAAGAGACTGCTTAGATGCCTACCAAAATCTTAGAAACCAAAAGTGACTGCAATTAAAGAGGCTAAAGATCTGAACATCATCACTCTCGATGAGATATGTTGTTCTTTTCTCACTCATGAGCTGGAGCTTAGGGAAGAAGAAGAAGAAGACCGAAGGGAAGCAAAGGAAAAGAAAAAAAGCATTGTACTTAAAGCCAGCATTCTTGAAGAAGAGTTGGAAGAGCTTTCCTGTGATGATGATGAAGATTTAGTTCTAGTTGCAAGAAAATTCAGAAAACTAATGAGCAGAAGAAATCGAAGGCTAACTAGAAGAGGTTTCAAGAAAGACCAAGGTGCTTCATGAAAAATAAGGAACAAAATGACTCCAACAAAAATGAGGAGATGATTTGCTACGAATGCAAGAAACCTGGTCACTTCAAGTCCGAGTGTCCATTGTTGAAAGATGAAACCCCTAAGAAAAATAAGAGATCCAAGAAAGTAATGGTGGCTGCTGCATGGTTAGATAGTGACACATCTAGCTCTGAAACTGATGATGAAAAATCTGAGAAAAAAGCAAACATCTGTTTAATGGCACAAGAGGATGAATCAGAGGTATCCTCATCCCCTTGGATTAATTCGTATGATGATTTACAACATGAATATAAATGCCTTTATGATGAATTTGAAAAACTTTTTTCAAAATACAAATCATTGAAGAAAAAGGCTGCATTACTTGAAAATGATTTGGAATAGATCAAACAAGAGTTCACCTCTGTTTTTGAGTAAAGAAATATTTTGCAAGTTGAGTTAAAACACTCAAAAATAGACTTTGAGTTTTTAAAACAAGAGTTGGAAAACAAGTCTGAAGCCTTGCAAATAACTCTTGATGAAAGCATAGCTCTTAAATGTTAGAAAAATGAATCTTCAAAAAGAGATGCATACCACAATAAATATTTAGCTAAAGCATTACCTAGATGTTATAATTGTGGTAAACATGGTCATTTGTCATATAATTGTTTTAAGAAAAGAAAAGTGCAGAAAGTTAAGAAAATTTGGGTTCCTAAGGGATCCTTTGCTGCAACTAACACTCAAGGACCCATTAAAGTATGGGTACCTATAAAGAAAAACTAAAATTATGTATTGTAGGTTGAGCTGGACTTAAAAGAGACATGTTCAAGAGCTCAACTCGAGAAGAAACAACCTTGGTACTTCGATAGTGGCTATTCATGGCATATGACAGGATATGAAATGTTGTTTGCTCAGTTGGATAAGAGAAAGGGAGGAACCGTATCCTTTGGAGATGATTCAAAAGGCAGAATCCATGGTATAGGTACGGTTGGTAAGAGTTCCCAAACTCAAATTAGTCATGTGTTGCTAGTGAAAGGCTTAAAGCATAATCTACTAAGTATTAGTCAATTATGTGATAAAGGATTTAAAGTATGTTTTGATTCAACGAAGTGTGAAGTGATTGATATGAGTACAAATAAAATCTCATTTATAGGAAAAAGGTTAAAGAACATGTATGTAATTTTTCTTGAAGACCTTGATGTGAATAGTGAAGTATGTCTTATTGCAAATGTTGAGAATGATAGCTGGTTATGGCATAGGAGATTAGGATATGTGCAAAACCCGACCCTTTAAACACATGTCATGACATACATGCACTGAGTAGCATGTTATTACGCTAGGAAAGTTCTAAGAATAGACAAAATCCGGTATTGTACCTAACGGTACACTTGAGTTGATTTAACCTCGAACTAGTTCAAATAGGAATCGTAGGATGAAATTTAATATTTTATAGTCTAGGAATGACTAAAAATGATTGTTCGGAGTTCGAGGGTTCATTTGGGGTAAAATTGGAAATTTTGATGTTCAGGGGTAAAATCGTAATTTTACCACCCGCAGACAAAACTTGAGATTTTGAGAGAATTTAGATAAAATTTAACAAATTGGGGAATGGTATGAGTATAAGGGATGAAAAATATATCTGTGGGTAATTTTTTAGTTTTTTGGGCAAAAATGTAATTTTTCACTTTTACGTGGGCAAAAGTGTAAATTTCAAAAATTACTCCACCAAGACTTTGGATAAGTCTGAGAATTTTATATAAGCTATGGATATGTGGGACAAGTGTATGGTGAAAATTTGGAAACAAATGGATGAAATTTTAAAAACGGGCCAATGGGAAAGTGACACATGGCATTTTTTAATGGTTTAATATTATTTTAATGAAAAGTCAGCCCATTTAAACCCAAATTTTAAGTGCTGGCCGGCCATAAGGAAGAACAAGAGAGGAAATAGAGAGGAAAGGAAGAAAAAAAGAAAAACCAAAGAGAAACAAGAAAATTCAAAGGGAAATTCGCGGTTTTCGACCGTTTACGCGTCTAACGGTAAGATTTTTCGATTTTAGCTTGATTTCTACCTTTCCTATGCCTTTATTTCCATTTAGCATGCTTGAGGAGAGAGATCAAAAAGTGATATCAAGGGCTGGACGAAATTCTAGGGGAGAGAAATTGAAATTTTTAGGTTTTGATTTTTAGTTAAATTGATAGTTTTAGTTAGTTAAATGTGTTTAGAAATTAAATTGGGCAAGAAAGCATTAAATTTTCACAATACCCACCCTTGGCCGAATCTGCAATGAGGTACAATGATGATGATCTGATTTTTATTCTAAGAGAAATGAAGAGAAAATGATGAAAAATGGTTAAATGTGATAGAAAAACAAAGTGAAAAATTTACCGAGTTAATGTCCCATTTTTGACCGAATTTTCCAAGGAGGAAAGTGAGCTGATTTTGGTGATTTTAGAAGGTTATTGGCTGATATTTAATGGTTAGAAATGTTGGAGAGAAAATGAGACAATTTAGAGCTAAAATGGAATGCATTAGCAATTTATCAAGTAAAGTGCTAAAAATAGGTTAATACCGCGTTTAAGCCGTTTTAGGCTATTGCATTTCATACCATGCATTAGTATAGGATTTAAGTCAATTATATAGTGATTTAGCATCAATGTGGTGAATTGTGTAAATTTTGTAATTTGTTTAGGAGGAGAGCCTTCCGGTAAAGGCAAGGAAGTAATACCCGATGAATAGTGATCGGGGCACCTAAAAATCAGTTAATTTGTACAAATGGTGAGTAAACTTATTACTATTGTAAATTATCTAGAGTTTATTTTTAAATGCTCTTTATGTATTTTATGAAATGAAAACAAAATTAAAACGGGATTTTTGATGTTTTAGAAATAAATGTGACAAATAAATATATATTGTGTTGATTACGAAATTGAGTAATTGAAGGCTGACAATTATTTTGAAATATATATTTTCCTATGAATGGCTTATGAAATA
Organism: Theobroma cacao; assembly: GCF_000208745.1. Lineage (NCBI taxonomy): Eukaryota > Viridiplantae > Streptophyta > Magnoliopsida > Malvales > Malvaceae > Theobroma > Theobroma cacao. The sequence continues at coordinate 17,152,968 of NC_030854.1, read as the reverse complement.
TGAGTATAGGTGGTTATATTTGATAAATTGCATTGGGAATTTATGTAAGCTGTTTTTATTATGCAGGTTGGGTAAATAAATAAAAGCCACGTTATATTGTCGAAATTTTATTAAAATTGGTGGGTCTAGTCACTGCAGTGACGGGTTTTCGTGGACTGCCTATTAGAGGGGCACGACAAACCCGATTACATAGTTACTCCGGTTGTAGAGGCGAGGAGGGTAACTCTCGGGGTAGTATTCGAGCTCACTTCACGTCGAACCCCCACGTGAATGTGTAACTCGGCCAACGCCAAGGAACGACTTATTTTAAAAATAAAAATGTGTTTCACATGTAAATATCATAACAACCTTGGCGAACTCAGTTAGATGCCTCGGCCAAGGTATCCCCGAGGATTAGTTTTGGCTTGAGCCTTATTTTTTAATAAAAGACATAAGCCTTAACAACTCTTTTGATAAATTACAAATATTTTATGGTTTAAGGAATAAATTGAAAACCTTATGAAATGGTTTGTGATTTGTTGTTTAAACTTGCCTCTATGTTACTTGCCTTTAGATATTTATGATAATGTCTGTTTACTCATTGGGATTCCAAAATCTCACCCACCTCGTTTCCAAACATTTCAGGTCTGTGGTAGCTTGTAGATACCTTATTTTGTCAAGGATTCCAGTTGACATCTTTATCTCACAAACAGTAGGTTACTATCACCAATACTTGGTGTATTTTGGGCCACTTGTCATTGTAATTATTATTGTACATTTTAACTTTGTAAATTATTGTATGTATGAATTTATTTTACTTCCAAGTTATAAAAGATTTCTTACACGTATTTCTATAAATATTGTTTTATATAAAAATCTTATATTTTAATCAATATTTTGAATTGTAATATTTGTCTATAAATCCTTTTAAAATATTTTTGTCTTTTGATTTACTTGAGCCGAAAACTACTAGAAATTGTTTAAAATGGAATATTTAAAAACGATTTCTCACAGAAAAAGGCAAGAAACTGATATGTAAGCCTTGTAGGGTTCTGATTGGCATTCCGGGTAATGAGTGTCAATCGGGACGTTGTGGCGGTTATCATGGGTCCGAGGGAGGTTCCGGGTCGTGACAACATGTGAGCATGCATACTATGTCTAAATTAATAAAGAAAAATCTTGTTGCTGGACTGCCGGAATTGAAATTTGAAAAAGATAGGATATGTGCGTCATGACCCAAATTCTGGGCCATGATCAACGCATGGGCCCAATGGACGTAGTCCACTAAGCCTAAGCAAGCCTACTTATATTACCTGGTTATCATTTCATCCCATAAGTTACTAAAGTCATAATTCAAAATCTCAATTCCAAATGATGAAAACCATTGCCAACTCGTACTGGCATTACTCATTAAAATATACACATATTGTCTGCAGTATGTATTCTAATAATTACCATCAAATTTGTCTATACATGTTAAAAGAAGACTCGATGTTCAGCGAAGAAACTTGACGAATGTACAACTACTGAATACCGAGACACCTACCAAGGGTTAAGTCTACAAAGGCACCTCGACCTAGTTACCAACTGCCTCTTGATTTGAAAACATGAAGTTGAAAAGGGTGAGTATAAACCCAGTGAGTGAACAAGGAAGGGAACAAGCAACAGTAAGGAAGGATTTTAAAATCATGATGCACTTATTTCAAAACAATGCAATTTAATTTAGTGCTTATCAAAACCCCTCAAGAAAACCCCTACCATTAAATCACTTAATGTAAAGGGTCCATGCTCAACTATGGTACTAAAGAAGTGGAAAATAGCGCAGCAATCAATCAAGATACTAAGCGAAATAGAAAGTTTTTCATTGCAGCGAGATTCAAGCCATAAAACACAAACTTTCTCGCTGCAGCGAGAACCATGTCTGGTGAAACCCTCGAAACCCGAGAGTTTCTTGCTACAGTGATAAATAGGGCACCAGCAAAAATTCCCTATTTCCTCAAGAAAAGGCCATCCTGCTGAAATGACAAAAACAACATAAAACACATATAATTTCCCAAAATTCAACATGTCAAGTTTCACATGCATTTCAATCACATGCCATATTCATAAGCTTTTATTTCATAAACATAGATATACATGAATACATAGATAAACCACCAATATGACCATCATCACACCCAACTCATGTGCATCCCCTCACATCGTGCACATAGCCGGAGTCATCGAGTGCATCCCCCCACATCGTGCACAGTTAGTGCCATCGTGTACATCCCCCCACATCGTGCACATGGGCACTATCATCATCCACCTCCTTCACCACGCCATCACCGGCATGTGCATCCCCCCACATCGTGCACAAACATGGTTATAATCATCACACAATATCAACCATCATGCACAACATATATATCTATATATATATATACCAACATAATGTAAGAGTGCACGAATCCATAACAACCACATGTCACAACATAAAGTCAATTATCAAAGGCTTATTCCCAAGGCACTCGTTTTTAAGAAAAGTTGTATAAAATCATTCAAATACTTTGTACAAAATAGTCACATTCCCAAAACGATTTTAAAATGCAGTTCACTCACTAGTATTATTGAGCCTTTAGCCGATCCTAACATCCTTAATTGTCCAAATGGGATGATAGTGGCTTCGTTGGAACCTATCATCACATTAGCATCACCAATTTGTCAATTCACATACTTATAAAGTCTAAAGCTTTCTCTTAGCCAGCTTCCAATTGCCATTTAAATGGCTATCTATTTTCACTACCCTAATCACTCTAAAATGAGTGGATAACCTCAACTACAAACATTCACAATTCCCTTAAATATCTACCAGCACATGCTATCCATAATTTTTGCAATTAAAATAAATCATACTTATAGGTATATATTTATGAAAATTTTAAAATTGACACCCCTTACTCACCTTGGTAGCTTGAAACTTTGAAATTCTTTCTAATAAATTTTCCAAGCTATTATGGGAGCTTTCTCTCTCTTTCTCTCTCTAAACACCTAACTAGTGAGAGAAAGTATGAAAGTCAGATTTTTCAAGGGTTTTAAAGTGAGAGAGTGAAAAAGCACAAGGATTTCATGAAAAGGTGTACCGAGGCATGAAAATTGGAGCTAGAGAGAGAAAGTTATGAAGTTTTCATACCATGCTTCCATGGAAGGGGAAACAAACGTGAGATGGAAGAAGGAAGAAGAAGAAGCTGCTGGAAATTGAATAAGCTGCTGGAAGGAGTAGATATTTATAGCTCAAACTTATACAATTCCCTTTGAAATTACGAAAATGCCCTTGAGCAAGTTAACTTGTTCTTCTCCAATCCTTTGTGCAAGCTTTTTATTCTTTTGACACTAGGACAAGGTCCACAATGATCTAAACTACTCGGGTTTGCAAAAACTTAAAATGTTGACTCGAGGTGAAAAATAACCATTTTACCCTTTTTGTTTCTTTCCGTTTTAATTTGGTCCTCATAGCACTCATTTAACTCCAATTTCCTTCTATTACCTTATTTTACACATGTACAAACAAATTATGAAGTTTGTATTCAACACAGTGTCCCCATAATATTTAAAATATTTATTTACTCGCGCTATCTTTACTTAATAAAGACACACGGCCCCATTAACGTCATTGTTTTCTCCAAAATTCTCTCATTCTTCTTCTCTCCCACTTAGATTGACCATATACTCCTTCATGAAAAATTTTGACACTAAATAAAATATTAAAATTTTAATATTATTTTATTAATAAAATATTATTTTATTTCAAAAATTCTCTTATCTCCTCTTGTCTCCTTGGCACCCAAAATACCTTATTATGCCTCAATTGACTTCTGAATCACTTTTTATCCCATAAATTCTTCTCCTATAAAAATATTATATTTTATTATTATTTTCTCGCATGCGAAATATTTTATCCTAAACTATTCCTTAGGCTTACTTGGACCTTAATAATATTAGAAAACTACTTTTAAGGGCTCACCAAGAGAAATGATGAAATTACCCTTGGTCCATGTTGTTGTGTCTACTTCTAGTTACGGGTCTTTAGAGGTCGAGGTCTCACATTCTCCCCCACTAAAAGAAATTCGGTCCCCGAATTTAAATCTAGTATAAGATAGCGTACCTCTAAATATTAAAGAGGTGTGGATACTTTGTCCGCATCTCCTCCCTGGTTTCCCACGTTACCTCCTCACTGGTGTGGTTTCACCATAACACCTTCACTGAGGCCACATCATTGGAACGGAGCTTTTTGACTTGCAGATCCAAGATAGCTACCGATTGCTCCTCATAGGTCAAATCAACCTTCAGCTGGATATTTTCATACCATATTACATGCGATGGATCTGGATTATACTTCCTAAGCATCGACACATGAAATACGGGGTGAATATTCGAGAAGTCTAGCGGTAGCGCCAAACGATAAGCTACTGCTCCAACCCTTTCTAGGATCTCGAAAGGTCCTATATACCGAGGGCTCAACTTTCCTTTCTTATCGAACCTCATTACTCCTTTCGTTGGTGAGACCTTTAAAAATACATGATCCCCCACCTGAAACTCCAAGTCTCTCCATCTGTTATCAGCATATGATTTATGTCTACTCTGTGCTGATAACATCCGCTGTCGAATTATGTGTATCTTCTCAATGGCATCTTGCACCAACTCAGGCCCCAAGAGTTTTCTTTCTCCCACTTCTAGCCGTCCAATAGGTGACTTGCACCTTCTTCCATATAATGCTTCAAATGGTGCCATTTGGACGCTAGTTTGGAAACTGTTGTTGTAAGCAAAGTCAACTAAGGGTAAGTATCGATCCCACCTGACCCCAAGGTCTATTACACAGGCCCTCAACATATCTTTCAATGTCTGTATGGTTCGTTCAGATTGGCCATCGGTTTGCGGGTGGAAAGCCGTGCTAAAATCCAACTTAGTGCCCAAAGCTTCCTGCAACTTTTCCCAGAACCTACTGGTAAATTGGGCTCCTCTATCAGATACTATAGAAACAGGAATGCCATACAGCCGTATTGTCTCATCTACATAAAGCTGGGCATATTGGGTGGCCCCATATGTAGTTTTAACCAAAATGAAGTGAGCTGATTTAGTTAACCGATCTACTATGACCTAGATCGAATCGTAACCCCCACTAGTCTGAGGCAAACCTGTTACAAAGTCCATGGTAATACGCTCCCACTTCCACTCGAGCACTAGTAACGGCTGTAATAGCCCTGCAGCCTATGATGCTCGGCCTTAACCTATTAACAAACCGAGCACTTAGAGACAAACTCGACTTCATCTTTCTTGAGTCCTTCCCACCAATATACCTCTTTCAAATCTTGATACATCTTTGTAGCCCCTAGATGTACCACATAGGCTACCATGTGTGCTTCCTCCAATATTTCTCTCCTCAATCCATCACTATCAGGCACATATAGTCTAGTTCCATACCTCATCACTCAATCCCTGCCTTTAGTAAACATCTTTCCTTTCCTTCCTTGAGGGTCCTCTAAGGCATTAGCTACGAACTCATATTTACTTTATGCTTCTTTAATCTGGTCCATTAAGACAGGCCTCACTTTAAAGTGTGCTAGCAATGCACCTACCTCCGAAACTTCCAAGTGCACACCCATGTCTCCCAAGCTAAGCACCTCCCTAATGAAGAATCTCCTATCTATGGAGATATGTGCCAGGCTCTCCATTGGTTTTTGACTCAAGGCATTCGCCACTACATTTGCCTTACCCGGATGGTAGAGAATAGTACAATCATAATCCTTTAGCAACTCCATCCACCTACGTTGCCGCAAGTTAAAATTCCTCTACTGAAATATATACTTCAGGTTTTTGTGGTCCATATATAACTCACAAGTCTCACCATACAAATAATGTCTCCAAATCTTTAAGGCAAACATGATTGTTTCCATCTCCAAATCGTGTGCGGGGTAATTTTACTCATGCCTTTTAAGTTGCTTGGATGCATATGTAATCACCTTCCCTGCTGCATTAATACACACCCTAAACTAACCCACGATGCATCACAAAATACCGTGTAACCCCTTGTGCTTTACGGTAGGCTTAATACTGGAGCTGTGTGAGACAGGTCTTAAGCTTCTCAAAGCTATTCTCACAAGCATCTGACCACTCAAATTTTGTATCTTTACATGTCAGCTTAGTTAGAAGGGTGACTATTTTGGAGAAGTCCTTCACAAAACGACGATATTAGCCAGCCAAACCCAAAAAGCTTCTAATCTCCGTAACTGACGTTGGCCTTGGCCACCTTTCCACTACTTCAACTTTCTTTGGATCAACTTGTACCCCATCCTTAGATACCACATGTCCCAAGAATGCAATGCTTTCAAGCCAGAAGTCGCACTTGGAGAACTTGGCATACAGTCGATGTTCTCTCAAAGTTTGGAGCACTATCTTAAGATATTGCTCATGCTTTTCTCGACTCTTCGAGTAGATCAAGATGTCATCATTAAACACTACAATAAACTTGTCCAAATAGGGCTTAAACACCCGGTTCATCAAATCCATAAAGGCTGTAGGGGCATTCGTAATCACAAATGACATCACCAAGAACTCATAATGCCCATATCTTGTTCGAAATGCGGTCTTGGGTATATCTTCATTCTGGATTCTCAACTGATGGTACCCAGATCGCAGATCTATTTTAAAGAAACATTATGCTCCTTGTAGTGGATCAAATAAATCATCTATTATTGGAAGTGGATACTTATTCTTCACCGTCACTTTATTAAGCTGTCGGTAGTTAATGCACAGCCTCAGTGACCCATTTTTCTTCTTTACAAATAACACTGGTGTTCCCCATGGTGAGACGCTAGGATGGATGAAGCCTTTATCCAACAAATCTTCCAACTGATCCTTAAGCTCTTTAAGCTCTGCAAGTGCCATTCTATATGGGGGTATGGATATAGGTCTAGTTTCGGGGATCAAATCTATACAAAATTCAATCTCCCGCTTATGAGGCAAACTTGGTAGTTCCTCGAGAAATACATCCATGAACTCATTCACCACCGACACTTGGCTTATATTGCCAACCTTCGCCTGAGTATCCCTTACCACAACCAAGTATCCTAAACAACCCTATCTTAATAACCTTCTGGTAGCCATGACTGATTCAAATTGGTTGGAGCATTACTTCTATCCCCCTGAATACTAAATGAGGGTTCACCGGGAAAATCAAATCTCACCAATTTGTGATAACAATCCACACTGGCATGGCAGGATGATAGCCAATCCATTCCCAAAATCATGTCAAAGTCCAAGGTGTCTAACACTATTAAATTAACCGAAGTGTCTTTATCCTTGACTCGAACTAGACAGGACTCATATTCCCATTCAGCCATAAACACCTTCTTTAAAGGAGTAAACACTACTAATTGTTCTTCTCTCCTAACACAATCTTTACCCAAACGAGATGCAAAACATGGACAGATAAAAGAATGGGTAGCACCAGGATCAAATAAGACTTGAGCATTCATATTACAAATTGAAAGAATACCTGATACCACGACGTTGGATGTTTGGGCCTCCTGCGGTGTTAAAGCAAACACCCTTGCTTGACCCCTACTGGTGGAACTCTGACGTCTAGATCCAGAAAGCCAACCCTAAGAAAAAGTAACAGCACCTCTACCCCTTGATCCACTAGCTTTTTGACCAAATGAGGCAACAACTGAAAGAGCAGACAAAACTAGCAGGGTGGAGCCACGAGTAGAATCTCGTGATTGATGAGCCACTAGACAATTCCTCCTAATATGTCCAGGTTGACGACACCCATAACAAACTCTCTCATAACGTAAGCATCATCCACTATGTCGTCTCCCACAAGTATCATAAGGGTGGATAGCTTGACTTCCCTATCTAGAATCCTCCTGTCTTCCTCCAGTAAAGGTTCTTTGTCCCGCCCCAATACTAGCACCAAGCGAGTCCCTCCCTATTTGGGGTAATAGTGAGTCCCGTTGTGGACCCTGATGGCTAGAAGATGAACCACCACTGCTGAAATCTCTATGGCCTTGATAACCTTCTGTCTTGGCCCTTTTTGCTTTATCTCTCGCAGTCCTACTTTCATTAGTCCTCATCTCGATCCGCTGAGCACAATCTACCTCTGCGGAGTAGGTATTGAAATCTCGGGATGCCACAACCCTAAACAATGGCTCTACTAACCCATCCACAAACCTCTGAATCTTCATCTCCTCAATAGAAATGAGGTAAGGAGCATATCGAGCTAGCTTCATGAATTTGATGTCGCATTTTGACACCATCATACTCGAGGTCTTTACCAAAGTCTCAAACTCCCTAGCTCTAGCATTACGTACACTGAATGGTAAAAATCAATCTAGAAAGGCTGTACTGAACTCACTCCAAGTCAACGACGCTGCATCCATTTGTCTACCTTTACACAAAGAGCTATACCACTCTTATGCCACGTACTCTAATCGGAAGGCGACTAACTCAACTGAACGGGCATTAGAATATCCCAAGGCTTTACAAATTTTCTCCATCTTATTTAAAAAGATTTGGGGCTTCTCCGAGGCATCAGATCTTGAAAATGATGGAGGCTTAAGCTTGAGAAAATCTGGAAAAGAAATCTTTAGATGACCCCTCTCAACCTCATGATGTTGGCGATTGGCCTGTCCTTGGGAGCTAGGGGATTCTTGTGCTGTAGGTCTCCTTTCTACTATCCTCTTTATATCATCCATACGGGTCGCCATCATATCTACTACCCGGTTGACTCCCTGTAGGCCTGCCGCCAAATCCTTAATGGTAATGCCCCCAACTGGTTGTCTATTTACATCACCTGAAGACTGTCCTTCCTCTTGTCTACTCATGAACGTATCTGCCCTCACCGACCTAGTGGCCCTGCCATGTCTACCTCGACCCCTCAAGGTGGATGCCCGTGGCCTATTTGCCATCTCAGTAAGAGCATTTTGCTCCTCTATCCGTCGTGAGGCGGCTCATGTCTTAGACGGCATTCTTACCTAAACAAGAGCAAACACCTGTTATTGAACACATTTTATAATCGTACTTAAGGCAAAAAAGTAGTTTCTAAGATAGGGAATTTATGTGGTCCCTTGGTTGTAAAATGTGTCGCGGTTCACACTTCACAACCGAAGTTTTCACATAAAGACTCGACATTCCGCTGGGCCAACAAAGGAAAGTCCTAGAACCTAGACAACCTAGGGCTCTGACACCAAGTCTATCACGACCCAAATTCTAGGCCATGATCGGCGCATGGGCCCAATAGATGTAGTCCACTAAGCCCAAGCAAGCCGACTTATATTACCTGGTTATCATTTCATCCCACAAGTTACTAAAGTCATAATTCAAAATCTCAATTCGAAATGATGAAAACCATTCCCAACTTGTACTGATATTACTCATTAAAATATACACATATTTTCTACAGTATGTATTCTAATAATTAACATCAGATTTGTCTATACATGTGAAAAGAAGACTCGATGTCCAGCGGAGAAACTCAACAAATGTACAGCTACTGAATGTCGAGACACCTACCAAGAGTCGAGTCTACAAAAGCACCTCGACCTAGTTACCAACTGCCTCCTAATCTGAAAACATGAAGTTTAAAACGGTGAGTATAAACCCAGTGAGTGAACAAGGAGGGGAACAAGCAACAGTAAGGAAGGATTTAAAAATCATGATGCACTTATTTCAAAACAATGCAATTTAATTTAGTGCTTATCAAAACCCCTCAAGAAAACCCCTACCATTAAATCATTTAATGTAAAGGGTCCATGCTCAACTATGGTACCAAAAAAGTGGAAAATAGCGTAGCAATCGATCAAGATACTAAACGAAACAGAAAGTTTTTCGTTGCAGCGAGATTCAAGCCATAAAAGATAAACTTTCTCGCTGCAACGAGAACCATGTCCGGTGAAATCCTCAAAACTCGAGACTTTCTCGCTACAATGATAAACAAGGCACCAGCAAAAATTTCCTATTTCCTCAAGAAAAGGCCATTCTGCTGAAATGACCAAAACAACATAAAACAAATATAATTTCCCAAAATTCAACATGTCAAGTTTCACATGCATTTCAATCATATGCCATATTCATAAGCTTTTATTTTATAAACATAGATATACATGAATACATAGATAACCACCAATATGACCATCATCACACCCAGCTCATGTGCATCCCCCCACATTGTGCACATAGTCGGAGTCATCGAGTGCATCCCCCCACATTGTGCACACGGGCACTATCATCATCCACGTCCCTCACCACGCTATCACCGGCATGTGTATTCCCCCACATCGTGCACATACACGGTTATAATCATCACACAATATCAACCATCATGCACAATATATATCTATATATATATATATACCAACATAATGTAGGAGTGCACGAATCCATAACAACCACATGTCACAACATAAAGTCAATTATCAAAGGCTTGTTCCCAACGCACTCGTTTTAAGAAAAATTGTATAAAATCATTCAAATGCTTTGTACAAAACAGTCACATTCCCAAAATGATTTTGAAATGCAGTTCACTCACTAGTATTATTGAGCCTTTAGCCGATCCTAACTTCCCTAATTGTCCAAATGGGATGATGGGGCTTCGTTGGAACCTATCATCACATTAGCATCACCAATTTGTCAATTCACATACTTATAAAGTCTAAAGCTTTCTCTTAGCTAGCTTCCAATTGCCATTTAAATGGCTATCTATTTTCACTACC